>NC_090725.1:335303777-335313777 GCF_036898095.1 Palaemon carinicauda
CGATTTACACACTGAAATCGTGTTAGCTGCCAATCCTTGGCCATGGAGGTGGATGAAGAAAGATAAGCAGAAGTCTGTTGAGATCTCCTGCGAATTCTTTGCCTTTACAAAGGCCACCCATTTTCTCCAAGATGACTCATATTGCCTTCTAGTCGATTTGCACTTGTATTCCTCTAGGAAGTCTATGCTGGCTTTCGAAATCCCGAAACGCTTTCTCACCGCTAGGGCGAGAAAATCATGAGCTGCAGGGTCTGGGTTTTCTGTAATGAAGCGCAGACAGTCGACTTCTGGACTCGCTGGGTCAGAACTGGATGTGGTAGCGGCACGAACTTCATCTGTAGTTCCAACGCCAAGGGGAACCACATACTGTTCGCCCACTTGTGGGCCACTATTGCCGCTACCCCCTTGAAGGATCTCAGTTTGTTGAGGACCCTCAACAGAAGGTTGTGAGGAGGGAACAGATAAATCCTGGACCATCTGTTCCAGTCGAGGGACATTGCGTCCACTGCTTCCGCTAAGGGGTCCTCGTACGGGGACACGTACAGGGGCAACTTCTTGTTGTCTTTCGTCGCAAAGAGGTCTATTTGCAGTTCTGGGACTTGATTCAGAATGAAGGAAAATGATCCTGCGTCTAAGGACCATTCCGACTCTATCGGTGTGAACCTGGATAGAGCGTCCGCTGTCACATTGCGGACTCCTTGAAGGTGAACTGCCGACAGGTACCACTTCTTCTTTTCCGCCAATCGGAAAATGGCTAACATCACTTGGTTGAGAGGTGGTGACCTCGACCCTTGTCGATTCAAGCATCTCACAACCACCTCGCTGTCTGTCACCAATCTTATGTGGATCGAGTGACGCGGGGAGACTTTCTTTAAGGTAAGGAGCACTGCCATAGCTTCTAGAAAGTTTATATGAAAGGTCCTGAATAGCTTGGACCAAGTCCCCTGGACTTTTTTCCGATGAGAGTGACCTCCCCATCCCTCCTTTGAGGCGTCTGAGTGAATCGTCATCGACGGGGGAGGTGGCTGAAGAAGAACCGACTTCTTTAGATGTCTGGCTTGGGACCAAGGTCTGAGAAGAGTACGTAGCCGAGGCGGCACTGGTCTTCTCAGGTCTCTTCGCGCGTTTGATGCATACCTTCTCCAAACTCCGGTTGCATCCTTTAGCTGTGCTCTTAGCACTGGGTCTGTCACTGAAGCAAACTGGAGAGAGCCTAGTACCCTCTCCTGTTCGCGTCTTGATATCCTTTCGGAATCTAGAAGTCTCTTGACAGAGCCCGCTATCTCCTTCCTTTTCTTCATTGGGATGGAGAAACTGTGTGACAAAAGGTCCCAGTGGATTCCCAGCCACTGGAACTTTTGGGATGGAGAAAGTCGAGACTTTTTCTTGTTGATCTTGAAGCCTAGGTACTTTAGGAACTGGATCACCTGACTGGAAGCTTGCAAGCATTCGGTCTCGGATGCTGCCCACACCAGCCAGTCGTCCAGGTAGGCTACTACCTGAATTCCCTTTAGGCGTAATTGTTTGAGAGCTGCGCTCGCAAGCTTCGTGAAAATCCTTGGGGCTATGTTTAGCCCGAATGGCATGGCTCTGAAGGCGTACAGTTTCCGTTGTAGCCTGAACCCTAGGTAGGGGGAGAGTCGACGGCTGATTGGAATGTGCCAATAGGCGTCTGACAAGTCTATAGAGACTGAGTATGCCCTCTTGGGCAGTAAGGTCCTTATGTGTTGCAGTGTTAGCATCTTGAATTTGCAATTCACTATGAACTTGTTGAGTGGTGACAAGTCCAGAATGACTCTGAGCTTTTCCGAGTCTTTCTTGGGAACACAAAACAGCCTCCCTTGGAATTTGATGGACTTCACCTTTCGGATCACATTTTTCTCCAACAGTTCTTGAACGTACTCCTCCAAAATGGGGGGGGGGGGAGTGTTGGAAAAACCGAAGGCATGGGGGTGGAGTGCTGTACCAGCTCCAACCCAGTCCATTCTTGAGTAGGCTTTGGGCCCAGGGATCGAAGGTCCAGCGATCCCAAAATTTCATCAGTCTCCCTCCTACCGGTATCATTTCACTTGGACTGCCGTCCTGAGGTCTTGCCTCCCTGACCACGACCACCTCTGAATCCCCTTCCCCTTGAGGGGCGCCTAGACGAGCCTCTGGCTGCTCCTCTAGGTTTTGCACGAAAGGAAGAAGACTGTCCTTCGAACGTTGGGGCGAATGTGGTTGACTGACCTGGCACAGCCTGGGGTACCCACTGAAAGGCAGTCGGGGTTTGTGCCACCATCTGGGGCACTGGAGGCAAAGGCAATTGCAGTTGCTGTTGCTGTCTATAAGGCTTGGCTGGCCGAAATGGTAGCCTAGTCTTCATATTCTTCCTCTTTGGTTGAGGACCCTCATCCGGGGAAGATTTTCTTTTGATAGCCAGGCCCCACTTCTGGAGAAGGTTTCTATTCTCCACGGCGGCCTTATCAACAACCTCTTTGACCACATCGGTAGGGAAAAGGTCTTTTCCCCAAATGTTGGAGGAGATTAATTTCCTTGGTTCGTGTCTCACCGAAGCCCCGGCGAACACGATCTCCCTGCAAGCTCTCCTTGCCTTGATGAAGCCATAAAGGTCCTTCGTCACTGTGGCTAGGTGAGACTTAGCCACTACCATGAACATTTCATGGACCTTAGGGTCACTTGCCATTGTCTCAAGAGTGGTCTGATGAGACATTGAGGCAGCCAGTCTTTCTTTGGTCTCGAACTCTCTTCGTAAAAGAGATTCGGGCAGCTTGGGGAGGTCCTCGCCGAATTGCCGTCCGGCAATATCAGCCTCCAACTTTCCCACTGAGAATGTCAGATGGACATCCTTCCAGTCTTTGTGGTCCATAGGCAGAGCCAGCGACAAGGGTTTACACTCCTCCAGGGAGGGGCAAGGCTTGCCGGCCTCGACTGCCTTTAGGACAGCCGCAAACCCTTTTTGTAAAAAGGGGAAGGCTCTATCAGGAGAGGACACAAAAGAAGGGAGCTTCTTGCTCAATGCAGCTACCTTCGAATTCGAGAAGCCCCTCTCTTTCATCGAGGATGAAAGTAGGGCTTGAGCCTTAGCGTGGTCCATAATAATGACCTCCTTCGGCTCTGTCTCCTCCCTTGAAGCTGGTTCTTTTCTCAGCCGGACATAGCAGTCCGGATATGATGCCTTGCTGGGCCAGAATTCTACCTCCTCTAGGGGAACTGAACCCAGCTTATCCGAAATGACGATCTTACCAGTCGTCATTGGCATGTGCTCAGCATACCTCCATGGGTTAGCATCTGAGCATATGGGAAGGTCTTTCACATTGAGCCTTTTCTGGGGCCCATGTGATTCTGCTAGGGACTGCATACGCAGTTCCATTGCAGCCGCCTTCTCCTGATTCTCCTTCTGCATTTGTTGGATCATTCCAACAATCGAAGAGAGGGCCTTTCCCAGTTCTACTGGGAGACCAGCCGATGTTGAGGGGATGGGCTCCGGCATCTGAACCGGAGTAGCCGACACCTCGTCGACCCCATCCTCTACGACATCCGGGGTTTGAACTTGATCCTGACCTTCTGCCAGGAGGTCTTCTTCCAAACCTTCGTCCAGGTCAGACATCCTGTCACACAACTGGATGTCTTGCATCGCATCTGCGACTTCCTCGTCCACCTGGACTTGATCTTGAGGGATCTCCTCTTGAGGCTGGGGAATCACTGCTTCAGCTGATGCCTGGAGAAAAAGATACGCCCTCATCTTCTCACTTGGAAGATAAGGGCCAGAGGTGTTCTTCTTGAAGCCCCTTACCCAAGTACGAAGCTTTTCCCTAGCTATATCCCTTGATTCCGCCGTTCTAGGGGAATCAAAAGCCTCAGTAATCAGGTTAGTGCATACAGTACATACCTGAGGGTCCCAATACTGGAGATCATCCTTGGAGACAGCGCATGCTGCGTGTCTCCTACAACACTCATGTCCGCAGAGGTTCTTGCTGCGGACATTGCAGAAAACATTTCCGCACTTCGGAGGGTCCTCCTGTAAAGAGAAAAAATTTCCATGAGTATCAAGTGAACTATGTATCACTGGATATGCATAGTATAGCATAACAATTCATAAAGGAAAGACACACACTTGTGTTTCCCTCACAACCCATTGTTGCAGCCTTCCAGATAATAAAATCAAAATGGTTTATCTCTACTAGAGTAACCAATGCAAGGTTTCCAGAGGAAACAGGTGGAGCTCACACCTAGGCAATGATTTTAAAATCCTGGATAATAGACGGGGAAGAACTCTGCTTCCTGTCTGAGGGCAACAGCAAAGGGCTGTGCAAGAAAACACAATAGTGTTAGAAGATACAGTGCTGTACCTAAACTTTTACTATAGTTTTCTTCTTACTGTATATGCTATACAGAAGAATACTAGTACAGTATAGGAGGATGTGTGCCGGCCTGCCTTTGCCGGCCGGCACACACCACAATTAGCTTTAAAGTATACTACTTAACAGCTATAGGGCGGCAGCCCTCTGGTTCAAATGCCTGTGCCGGCGGCAGCAGCTGCCGGCCAGCAACAGCCAGTGTTGGCCGGCAATGATTGCCGGCCAGCAACTACACAAGGTAGTACCCAGCTGCCGGCCACACTCTTGGTGACCGGCAGACAAGGACTGACATAAGCCGGCCGGCAAAGGTACAAGACCGATGCCAGCCGGCAGCAAAAGAACCAGAAGACTACACCTGCCCGGCTGCCGGCCTCATAGGCCGGCAGCCGGCCTCATAGGCCGGCAGCCGGGACAGGTACAGCACTAGAAGAAAATAGAATGGATGCCGGGATAAGAGTGTACACAACCCCCCAAGCCCGGCAACCGAAAGAGTGCATAAAAGGAAGGGGAGAAACTTAATTCAGGCTTCCTTGACCAATGCCGTCCGGCTCTGCCGGCAGACATGGATGAGGGACCAAGAGAGGTCCGGGCAGCACTCGAAAACATAAGACCCTTGCCGGCCAGCATCTCTGCCGGCCGGCAATGGGCTTAGTCAATTCCACATCCCAACCTATACTAGGTCCAGAAGTAGAATGACGTACAGTACAGTAATACCCCTGCCGGCCAGCTCTGCTGGCCGGCAAGGTACAGTACAGTAATGGCTAGGCCATTACGGAGATAGAGGGGGAAGGGACAAGAGGGTCCTGCCAACCTTGCTTTAGTGACAGATCACCCGCAGCCAAGAACTTTGTCTTAGCCTAAGGGAGATCTAAGGGAAAGGGCCAGCAATACTTGCCAGCTTCCAGAGCACCAAAGCAAGGAAGGCGTTGCTACTCCCAAGGGAAGATTTTATCCTCCCCGAGAACAGCAACAGGACTTAGTCTGGTCGATCACAAAAGAAGGAATCATAACTTACAGAAACCTTCGATAGTGACCTAAGGGAGCTAAGCTCCCTTTGTAAGTGTTAGGTCAGCGAGGGAGACTCTGCCCCAAGCCAGACAACACGGACTCAGACTAAAAACTCTGTTGTTCTGTCCCTCTTTGAACCAGACTTTGCTGGAACAGGAAGGTACAGTAACACCCTAGTATAGTTTTATCGAAAATAAATTCGGAAAAAACCACTTAGGGATTGTCACCGTGTACTTATATATATTTGTTTATTATTTAGGTTATTACTATATTTAAAATCATAGTAAGTAATGTTTGTATGTATATAGGGATTTCAGAGTTAAGCCGAGTTAAAGACCCAACTGTTATTACCAACGAAGTCTTGTTACCATGAAGATTGGTTGTGATATTTTGTTTTGGACAGCTGTTTAGTTACTGTTTCTCTCTCTTCAGAGGTGAAATGGGGATCACCAGAAATAACTCGGGAGTGCATTCGTGGTGCTGTTGTGCGGAAGAGGTCGAGATCCCTGCCACCTAGGATTTTATATATCAGCCCTACTTGAAAGTGGTCTTCGTCAGTGTTGGTTGTTTACCATCACCGAAGTATTAGTGCTTGGTGTTTAATGGTAAATGTTACGGTAATCGTAAAATGTGCACTGGTCGCTATGATCGAGAGAGAGAGCGTGTTTATTGGCCTGTCGAAGACACGAAAGCATGTTTGAGGGTTGTGGCCTTATGCACAAGGGATAAGAGACCGACCGCACGGCAGTAGTCGCGAGTGTACTCTTTATCTTTTCACTGTATTTGGTTATTGTTAAATACGATACCTATTGCTTATATATATATAATGTAAAATCAGATAGAAATCATTTATATTTGTTATGTACATTATTATTGATGAAATGATCACCGTTCTTTGATATTTGTTTGACATTTATTATAACCACGTGACTATTCCATATTATTCACTTTTATTATCAATTAAATGTTATGTTTTCTTTTTGCTAATGTTATAATTAAAACTTTAAAAAACTCTAATATTTGTTTATCACCACTTTGTCTACATCATTTAAAAGACTAATAGAACCTTCAAGTGCTATTGCATAGCTTGTGTTTAAATATGTTAATTAGTGAATAGTACTTGTGACATCTGGCGACCGTGACAGGACGTAGACAGTGGTTTAAAAGATAAATTGTGTTAAAATTGAGTAATCTTAAAATCAGTCTGTAAGGATGTCTTCTATCGCGGAATTAACAGCTCTCGGAAAAGAGCTTGGTTATGAAGGCGAAGATCTTAGAAGATTTGTAATTGATGAACAAAGTGCTTTAAGGGATATTAGAAATAAGGAACGAGAATTAGAACGTGAAAAACTAGAAGCTGCTCGTGAGGAAAGAGAAAGGGAACGCATAGAGAAAGAAAAGGAGCGTGAATATGAACGTGAAAAAAGTGAGAGAGATAGAGCTCATGAGATTAGTTTGTATAATATGCAAGAATCTTTGCAAAATCGGGAGATTGAGAAATTGAAACTGCAAAAAGAAATAAAGGACTCGCCAGTTAATACCGGAGGCTCCGACACTGAAGGTAACCAGGTAAGAGTAAAAGTTAAAGGTCCTTCTATTCCTGATTTTGATGAAAACAAAGATGATATTGATGCATATCTTAGGAGGTTTGAAGTTCTTGCCAGTGCAGCTAAGTGGCCTAAAGAGGATTGGGCTATAATTCTAAGTTCACATTTAAAGGGTGCAGCTTTGGAAGTTTACGTTAGACTTTCACCTGAGGATGCTTTGGATTATAATAAGGTTTCTGAATCACTTATGAAAAGATTTGATTGTACTGAGGAAGGTTTCAGAGTAAAGTTTCGGTCAGTTAAACCTCAGAAGAATGAGCTAGTTCAACAGTTTGTGTCTAGATTAAGACATCTCTTGAAGAGGTGGATTGAAATGTCGAAGTGTGAAATGACTTGTGAAGGCTTAACTGATTTATTTCTTATGGAGCAATTTTTGCAGAGTTGTGGCAGACAGTTGCAGGTACATCTGAGAGAGCGATTACCATTATCGTTTAACAAAATGATTGATTTAGCTGAAAGTTATGTTCAAGCTCATGGAGGTTTATTTCATAATTCTAAATATTTTTCTACAGTACGTGGTGACAGAGTTGACTTATCCGGGGAAGCTCTTCCTGAGCAGATGGCTAAACCCATTAGATGTCCACCCTCTATTAAGTGTTTTAAATGTGGACAAATAGGTCATAAGGTTTCTAGTTGTCTAGAACATGCAAAAGGATCCAAGAAAAGTGGTCATGCTGCAGCAGGAGAAGTTGTTTGTTGGACCAAAAAGGGCCGTAAAGGTAATTTTAAGGATCCTGTTGCGGATTTAAATAATGAAGTGTTTAAAAATGATCATTCTGAGTGGGCAAGTGTTGCTTCTGATATGCCTGTCAAGGAGGGTAGTTTATACGGAAACCCAGTGATAGTTTTGAGGGACACTGGTTGTACAACTGTCGTAGCTAAAAAAGACTTGGTGCCTGTTGAATGTTTTACTGGTAAGTACAGTAGGATTCGATATATGAACAAGAATCTTGTAGAAACTTATCCTTTGGCTGAAATATATATTCAATCGCCATTTTTCACGGGTACTACCCTTGCTGTGTGCATGGAGGACCCTCTTTATGATCTCATTATAGGTAACATCCCTGGAGCAACAAGGTTGGAGGAACCCACTTCCGGTGCCGTATTAACGAGAGCTGGGGCAAAGACATCTAAATCTGCATTCCAAAAGCTGAAAACGTCCGACTCTAAGATTTCTTGGGACATGGATTCAAAGGAAATTCAGAAAGAGCAAGAAGAGGATCCAAGCTTAAGATCTCTGCGAGATGATGCAAGAACTGGTAAAGCTATTACTAGAGATGGAAAAGGTAAGGCAGTTTTGGAGAGAGGATTATTGTTCAGAATATATTCAGACAGAGGTATTGAACACAAGCAACTAGTATTACCATTTAAGCTTCGAGAGGGTGTGATGAGCATGGCACATGAAGGAATACTTGGAGGTCATTTGGGTGCTGAGAAGACCTTAGGTAGAATAAGGCAAGAGTTTTACTGGCCAGGTATTGGGGCAGCAGTAAAGAGATTCTGTCAGTCGTGTGACATTTGTCAGAAAACTTATCCTAAAGGAAAAGTTGGAAAGGTACCTTTGGGAGAGGTACCGCTCATTGACACTCCTTTTAAACGTGTTGCTGTTGACTTGATAGGACCTATTTTGCCAAGAAGTAGTTCTGGTAACAAATATATCCTGACCATGGTTGATTATGCAACCAGATACCCTGAAGCATTAGCCTTACCATCTATCGAAACTGAGCGTGTAGCTGATGCCTTGTTAAGTTTCTTTTCCAGAGTTGGGATTCCTGAAGAAATGGTGACTGATAGAGGCAGTCAATTTACATCGCAGATGATGGACGAAGTTAGAGGTCTTTTGTCAATCAAGCATCTTCCTACAACCCCTTATCATGCGATGGCGAATGGGCTAGTTGAAAAGTTCAACGGAACATTGAAATCTATGATTAAAAAGATGTGTGCTGAACAACCTACTACTTGGGATAGATACCTGCCGGCAGTTCTCTTTGCATACCGAGAATCTCCACAAGCAAGCATGGGGTTTTCCCCTTTTGAATTATTATACGGGCGAACGGTGCGTGGCCCTTTAGCTATTCTGAGAGATTTGTGGGATAAGGAGAGAAATGAGGAAGAGGTAAGAACTACTTACGATTATGTATTCAACCTTCGAGAAAAATTAGAAGAAACTTGTAAGTTGTCCCAAGAGGAATTGAGGAAGTCGCAAGGTAAATATAAATTCTTTTATGATAAAAAGGCTAAAAATAGAACATTTAAAATTGGCAGTGAAGTTCTCTTACTATTACCCAAGGCTAATAATAAATTGTTACTTCAGTGGAAGGGTCCTTTTCCTGTTGTTGGTGTGAGGGGGAAGATGGATTATGAAATTCAAATAAATGGGAAAAGGAAACTTTATCATGCTAACTTGCTTAAAGCTTACATTCCTAGGAATAAAACTTCTGTAGAAGTTCGAGAAAGTGGAGGTACAATTGCAGTGGTCGAGGAGGATCCACAGGAATATTTCTCACCCCTACTAGTGCCTGATATTGGACCTTCACCTACTTGGGAACAAGCCAATCTGAATAAGGAATTGCAGGAAAATCAAAAGCAGAATCTGGAAGCTCTCCTTAGCCGCTACAGAGAGGTAATGTCGGACATTCCCGGGCGCACTCGCGTGATCAAACACCAAATCAGGTTGGTAAGAGAAGAAATTGTTAAAGTAAAACCCTACAAAATTCCCTATGCTTTACGCAGAGATGTGAATTCGGAAATAGAATCTATGAAAGTTTTGGATATTATTGAGCCTTCAAGTTCTCCATATTCAGCCCCTATGGTAGTAGTTTCGAAACCTGATAACTCAAAGCGAATTTGTCTAGATTTTAGAAGGTTGAACGCCTTAACTATTTTTGATAGTGAGCCTATGTGTGACCCTGAGCAGATATTTGCCAGCTTAACTGGAAGTATATATTTCTCTAAGATGGATTTATCCCGCGGATATTGGCAAATTCCTTTGGATGAGGATAGTAAACAGTATACTGCATTTCA
>NC_090725.1:335318777-335326277 GCF_036898095.1 Palaemon carinicauda
TTCTTTCAGAAATTCTCGGGAAATATCTTTGTGTTCCGTTTTCTTTCAGAAATTCTTGGGAAATATCTTTGTATTAGTATCATTGTTTTGGGGAATTTTGTTATAATCTTTATCATTTAGTGCTTATGCGTTTACGCAGTGGACCTCTGTATTCATATAGATATTTTGATAGAATTGCAAGGGGTCAAAGAGATAGGAAAAGAAATACCGTAAACATGACGCCCCCTGTGAGTCCAGCCCCTGGACCAAGTAACGCAACAGCAGGACAGGTTAACCACCTCCCGATTGTGACGCTTGTAAATGCTAGATCAGCAATCCTTCCTTTTCAGGGTCGGGTTAATGAGTTCTTGCCTCAAAATGTGGAGTCATGGATTTCATCCGTTGATGCCCATTTAAATGCCAAACAAATCGTAGACCCTTTTGTACAGTTACAAGAAGCTAAAAGTTTTATAGATTTTTCTAAGGGGGATACAAGTGCGTATTTAAGAGGTGTTTCATTTCAAGAAGCAGTTACCTGGGATGATTTCAAAGTTAGGTTACGCGCGGTCTATGGGGGGAAGAAGCCTTGGATGTAGTATTAACGTTAAGAAATACACTTAATCAAGCCACTATGACTCGGCTTAATGTTATTGAGAGAGCAGCTCTCATAGCCGATAGGCTTAATGAATATCAAGATATTTTAGGTAATTCCACTTGGGTTACTAGAGATAACATCTCCGTGAAAGATTTTTTACGATTAATGTATTTAACTTGCATGACACTTATGTTGCCTGAAGCTTCAGTGCGGTGTTTTGATAAAATGTTAACGCCTGCAAGTACGGAATTGGATGTATATAAACAGATAAAGAAACACATGTCTAAGTGTCCTGACCTTGATCCCGTGTTAACTCAAGTTTTTGCAAAAAATGAAACAAAGCCACAAGTAAATGTAGTTAATAATAGTCAAGTTGCGGGAATGACGTGTTATAATTGCAAACGTCAAGGTCACTTGATCGCGGACTGCAGAACGAAATTCTGTTCGATACATAATAGTTCAACTCATTCATATAGTCAGTGCTACTCGCGTAAGACACAACAGAATCCTAGAAATACACAGTCAATTCCACAGTCAGTTCCATATTTTAATAAGAAGAAACAGCCAAACGTCAATGTAGTTCAGAATCCCAAACAAACAAACAGTTCTTCGAATAACGCTGAGCCTGGGTCGTCAAACCAGACCTCGCAAGGTCAGACTAATTTTCAGAATGTGCAGAGCAAAGCAAATACCACATAATTAACTCCAGTGGGGAAGAGAGTGATGTTGGGTCAAGGTCATTCATGTCAACATCAGTAGCATTGAATAATCAGTTTAATGTTTTATCAGATCATTGTGAGGCAATAGATTTTCCTATGAAACACATGGCCAAATTAAGTAAATCAGTGCATGCTCCCGTAGATTTGCAACGAATTCATACAATAATAAGCCAAAATGAGTTACGACCAACATTATATGCTGTAAATTTAGAACACAAATCCTTTACGTTATTTTTTGACTCTGGTAGTCCACGTAATATCATGGATTTGAGGACACATCATATGTTGTTTTCGAACTTTCCGATAGAAAAATCCGGAGTGAGACTCTCGGGTATAGGAAATAATGAATTAAATGTAATAGGCGTAACTCATGTTCAGTTCAAGGTCGGTAAGCGCACGTTTGCCGATAAATTTGTTGTTGTACAAAACATTGATATGTATCCAGCTGTAATTATAGGATACCCATCTATGGGCAATCAAAACATTATCTTAGCCCCTGCCAAGCACGGTGTGTATATCAAAGGAAAATTCTATAAGTCTTCTAATACCTTAAAATCAGTTTTGGATAAAAAGGAGACGACAAATGTAACCGTAACGTACGTTGAAGAACCAATAACTTGTCTCACTAATAAAAAAATAATATACGCAACCCAGCAGAATTCTCGTTCACCCGCAATATCATCTTGCACGCAATCTATCGAGCCAACCGTACCTTTGAATTTGATAGTGCAAGTAAAGAAAACATCACCGAGATCTGAAATATTAATCCTTTCCGACACTTTGAAAACTAACAGGTTGTCTCTCACACAAGCTATTTATACAGTAGGCTCACATCAACTATGTAATATTGAAGTCTGTAATCATTTAAATACCACTTTAGTAATTCACAAAAATCAACATATCTTGGATGTAGAAGTTTATAAACATAGTATTCTTACCGTTGCTGAAATCAATCATGCTCAATCAGTTGCGGATGAATCCCTTTTGCAATATATTAAAAATAAAATCAATAAAGACATTCAAGACGAAGAAATTCAGCAGAAAATTTTTGGACTTTTAACTGAATATCATGATGTTTTTCCACTACGGATGGATCCTTAGGAAAAACAGATGTGATCGAGCATCAAGTAAGGTTAAAGGACAAGCAGAAAATTATCTATGTACCCTCGTACAGACTCCCTATTTATACAGTAGGCTCACATCAACTATGTAATATTGAAGTCTGTAATCAATTAAATACCACTTTAGTAATTCACAAAAATCAACATATCTTGGATGTAGAAGTTTATAAACATAGTATTCTTACCGTTGCTGAAATCAATCATGCTCAATCAGTTGCGGATGAATCCCTTTTGCAATATATTAAAAATAAAATCAATAAAGACATTCAAGACGAAGAAATTCAGCAGAAAATTTTTGGACTTTTAACTGAATATCATGATGTTTTTTCCACTACGGATGGATCCTTAGGAAAAACAGATGTGATCGAGCATCAAGTAAGGTTAAAGGACAAGCAGAAAATTATCTATGTACCCTCGTACAGACTCCCTATGAAATTCCAGAATGAAATAAATGATGAAGTAGGTAAAATGCTAGAAGAAGGAGTCATTAGGAAATCGAACAGCCCTTATAATTTTCCATTAATAGTTATACCGAAAAAAGATGGAACATGGCGTATCTACGTAGACTACCGTCGTCTAAATGAGGAGACAATCCCTGATCGATTCCCAGTGCCATGTACTGACGATATTTTGTCTTTGTTAGGTCAGAATAAATATTTTACCAGTTTGGACTTACTTAAAGGCTTTCACCAGATATCATTAGAAGAAGATAGTATCCCATACACAGCCTTCAGCACAGCCAGGGGACATTATGAATCTTTACGGATGCCTTTTGGTTTACGTTGTGCTCCCATAACATTTACAAGAATGATTAACATAGTGTTTGGAGACTTGCTAGGGGATATATTGCATGCCTATATGGACGACCTTGTAATCTTTTCCAACAGCTTAGAAGAACATCTACATAAATTAGAACTAGTACTACAGAGACTAAGACAACAAAACTTAAGGGTAAAGATTAGTAAGTGTGAATTTTTCAAAACAGAATTGATATATTTGGGTTTTATGGTGTCAAGCCAAGGTCTTAAAGTATTCCATGATAAGGTGTCGGCTATCCGTAACTTTCCCATACCTACTAATGTCAAGGGAATACAGCAATTTCTGGGTTGTAGTGGATATTACAGGCATTTTATACGCAATTATTCAATAATAGCCGCTCCCCTAACTGATCTTACAAATAAGGGCGTAGATTTCATATGGTTTGAGCAGCATCAACAGGCGTTTAATATCTTGAAAGATGAAATGTGTAGTTCTCATATCTTAAAATTTCCTGACTTTGGTAAGGAATTTTTCATTGCAACAGACGCCTCAGACTTAGGAGTAGGTGGGGTGTTGCTTCAGCAATATGATAAACAATTTTTCCCGATAGCTTTTTATTCTCGAAAACTGAGAACTTCCGAAAGTAAGTATGCAGTAATAGACAAGGAAGGGCTAGCTATTGTTAATTCACTAGTGCATTTTAAGTTCATAATATACGGTTATCCAGTTAAGGTTCTTACTGATCATAAACCACTAACCAACTTCTTTAAAGGCTTCAACCACAGCCCCAAACGAACTCGGTGGCATTTGATCATTCAAGACTTTGGCGCGAGAATCGGGTATTTACCTGGGAAAGCAAATATCATTGCTGATGCATTATCACGCAACTCCGTGTCATCTTGTACGGAGCCTTTAGCTGAATTAATAGATATATCAACATCCATGCCTATTGTTAAAACGATATCTGAACAAGAAGATTTGGGCTGGAGCGCTGAATTATTACAGACTGAGCAAAGAGAAGATCAGAAATTAGAAAAAATTATAAATGCTTTGAAAGGCAATCATAAGGAAAAGGAATATATAAAGTATAAGCAGCAGAATTATATAATCAAAGACAATATTCTGTGTAGGACCGTGACAAGGAAAACCCGCAATACACCACATGTAACTAACGACCAGGTAGTGGTACCAATCTCACTTATTTCCACTGTCCTGAATTGGTTGCATGCAAATCCATTGCATGGACACCCGGGGTTCTCATTAATGTCACAGAAAGCCAAATCATTGTTTTATTGGCATACGATGCTTACAGATATAAAAAAACACATAGCTAATTGTCGCACATCAGGAAAACAAAGGGCATACGAAAACACCTGTCAGCCTAGGGCTTATCCCGTGGCCAATCAACCCTTTGAAAGAATACATTTAGATTTGTTAACAGGATTTTACGAGTCAGACAGAGGAAATAAGCACCTCTTAGTAATTGTAGATGCTTTAACTCGATATACAGAACTAATAGCGCTTAAAACTAAAACTGCGATTGAATGCGCTAGGAAATTTTACGAGTGTTACATTTGTAAACATGGAATTCCACACATGATAATCTCAGACTCGGGTGGAGAATTTAATAATCACTTTCTTACCTCATTGTGTGAATTCCTTAGCATAAAGAAAATAAATACCATGATATATCACCCAGAGTCGAATGGGCTAGTGGAAAGAGCAAATAGGAAGGTTTTAAATATATTAAGAGTAACACTAGGGGGATCAGACCCCAACTGGGATATTGCAATACCTGCAGTACTGAGTACTCTGAATCATTCATATCATATATCAATTAAAATGTCACCGCATGAAGCATTGTATGGTACCCCAGTTAGAACGCCTTTCCATGTATTAACGCCTACAACTAATCTATCAAATCCTTTAAAAGAATGTATAAATGCAAGCAAAAGTCGTTTTGATATCCTTTGAAAGAATTTAGAAGAATCACAAATCATAATGAAGAGGAATCATGATAAAATAGCGAAGCCAACTAAAACATATACCGTGGGTGATAATGTATACATGCAGGTAAATGTACGTAAAGGACTCAATTATAAACTAACACCTAAGTTTGAAGGCCCATTTAACATTTTGGAAACATTAACGGCCAATAGGTTTAGAGTTCAAAACGTATCCCAACCCACTGATGAGAGAATCGTACCATTTGGTCACATAAGAAATTAAAATAAGAGGGAAAGAAGTGAGGGAAAGATTTTTATTTGTATGTTAAAAGTTTCTTCTTAATACAGGAGTAATTACATATATTTTTCTCCTTACAGGTTTCCAAGATGAATTTTTTGTTGTTGGGAGTGATATTGTTCGCTCAGACATTTTTCTCGTGTGGGATGAGCTCTAAAACTAAAAGTATAGATTTTAAATATGGCACTACAGTTGAAAGACAAGAAGACGTTTTTATTACATCAAGTAACATAGTTGTTGAAGTGCGAATGCAAGCAATTTTTCTCCCAGAGAATGACGTCACTAGCTTAAAAAGCGCCATTTCAAGGTTTGCTGTCTCATTAGATGAATTGCATAGAAGACATTTTCCTTTGAATACAGAGAGTTCGCTTGGATCGACACTAAAAGTTGCAGAGATGCTATCTGATGACTTGCAAAATAAGACTTACGAGACAGAATCTTTGGCTCGTGACCTTTTGATGTGGACTGTAGGACACGAAAATATTGAGAAACGTAACCCGTTTATTTTTGCTGCACTAAACATTTTTGGTTCTATTGAAAGTTTAGGTTTAGGAATTTCCAATCATCTTAAGATTAGTAATCAAAATAAGAAAATTGAGTTCTTGACTCATGAAGATGAATTGATTATGTCAGAACTAAGGAATCAGTTAGCTTCAATTAATCAAATTATGAGTTTAGTGAATGAACATTCAAGTAATATCAATCAGATTATGGAAGTACAGGATTTGTTGGTAACGTTAACGTATTATGATTCAAAAATAGATCACATACATAACAGAATTGCACATTTCCTTGAGAAATCAAAAGATTATGTGGAAGCTATCGATTCAATGACATTGCAAAAATGTATATAATGTTTTCTTCAAATTTATAAGCTAAACAACGCCCAATCATAGCTATTTCCAGTTTTGGAGATTAATATTCACATATAAAGGTTTAAAGGCCGCTCATGAATGGCAGGGCCAAGGGACAGTGGCATTGCAATAGCAAGCAGGACATTGCCTTAGAGACTGACCATATATACATACGATCAGGGACCATGCCCCATTCCCCCCAAGCTAGACCTATAGGCTCCCTCAAACTAACGAGTTAAAGCGGGACGCGAACCCAAGTCTGGCAAACATAGGGCAAGGACTTTACTAGCAGGCCACCTCAACCCTATTCTAATCAATCAATGTTTATGACTAAACAACATTTTCTACAGTTGGGTAACCGACTGTATATATATATATATATATATATATATATATATATACACACACATATATATATATATATATATATATATATATATATATATGTATGTATGTATGTATATATATATATATATATATATATATATATATATATATATATATATATATATATATATATATATATATATATATATATATATATATATATACAGTCGGTTACCCAACTAATGAGTTAAAGCGGGACGCGAACCCAAGTCTGGCAAACATAGGGCAAGGACTTTACTAGCAGGCCACCTCAACCCTATTCTAATCAATCAATGTTTATGACTAAACAACATTTTCTACAGTTGGGTAACCGACTGTATATATATATATATATATATATATATATATATATATACAGTCGGTTACCCAACTGTAGAAAATGTTGTTTAGTCATAAACATTGATTGATTAGAATAGGGTTGAGGTGGCCTGCTAGTAAAGTCCTTGCCCTATGTTTGCCAGACTTGGGTTCGCGTCCCGCTTTACCTCGTTAGTTTGAGGGAGCCTATAGGTCTAGCTTGGGGGGAATGGGGCATGGTCCCTGATCGTATGTATATATGGTCAGTCTCTAAGGCACTGTCCTGCTTGCTATTGCAATGCCACTGTCCCTTGGCCCTGCCCTTCATGAGCGGCCTTTAAACCTTTATATGTGAATATTAATCTCCAAAACTGGAAATAGCTATGATTGGGCGTTGTTTAGCTTATAAATTTGAAGAAAACATTATATACATTTTTGCAATGTCATTGAATCGACAATTTAACGTTATGCAAATATACCAATTTTCCTTATTCACATAATTTGCATATTTTAACAATTGGGTAAAAATCAGTAAATGACAATGG
>NC_090725.1:335333777-335338777 GCF_036898095.1 Palaemon carinicauda
ATAGAATTGCAAGGGGTCAAAGAGATAGGAAAAGAAATACCGTAAACATGACGCCCCCTGTGAGTCCAGCCCCTGGACCAAGTAACGCAACAGCAGGACAGGTTAACCACCTCCCGATTGTGACGCTTGTAAATGCTAGATCAGCAATCCTTCCTTTTCAGGGTCGGGTTAATGAGTTCTTGCCTCAAAATGTGGAGTCATGGATTTCATCCGTTGATGCCCATTTAAATGCCAAACAAATCGTAGACCCTTTTGTACAGTTACAAGAAGCTAAAAGTTTTATAGATTTTTCTAAGGGGGATGCAAGTGCGTATTTAAGAGGTGTTTCTTTTCAAGAAGCAGTTACCTGGGATGATTTCAAAGTTAGGTTACGCGCAGTCTATGGGGGGAAGAAGCCTTGGATGTAGTATTAACGTTAAGAAATACACTTAATCAAGCCACTATGACTCGGCTTAATGTTATTGAGAGAGCAGCTCTCATAGCCGATAGGCTTAATGAATATCAAGATATTTTAGGTAATTCCACTTGGGTTACTAGAGATAACATCTCCGTGAAAGATTTTTTACGATTAATGTATATAACTTGCATGACACTTATGTTGCCTGAAGCTTCAGTGCGGTGTTTTGATAAAATATTAACGCCTGCAAGTACGGAATTGGATGTATATAAACAGATAAAGAAACACATGTCTAAGTGTCCTGACCTTGATCCCGTGTTAACTCAAGTTTTTGCAAAAAATGAAACAAAGCCACAACAAGTAAATGTAGTTAATAATAGTCAAGTTGCGGGAATGACGTGTTATAATTGCAAACGTCAAGGTCACTTGATCGCGGACTGCAGAACGAAATTCTGTTCGATACATAATAGTTCAACTCATTCATATAGTCAGTGCTACTCGCGTAAGACACAACAGAATCCTAGAAATACACAGTCAATTCCACAGTCAGTTCCATATTTTAATAAGAAGAAACAGCCAAACGTCAATGTAGTTCAGAATCCCAAACAAACAAACAGTTCTTCGAATAACGCTGAGCCTGGGTCGTCAAACCAGACCTCGCAAGGTCAGACTAATTTTCAGAATGTGCAGAGCAAAGCAAATACCACATAATTAACTCCAGTGGGGAAGAGAGTGATGTTGGGTCAAGGTCATTCATGTCAACATCAGTAGCATTGAATAATCAGTTTAATGTTTTATCAGATCATTGTGAGGCAATAGATTTTCCTATGAAACACATGGCCAAATTAAGTAAATCAGTGCATGCTCCCGTAGATTTGCAACGAATTCATACAATAATAAGCCAAAATGAGTTACGACCAACATTATATGCTGTAAATTTAGAACACAAATCCTTTACGTTATTTTTTGACTCTGGTAGTCCACGTAATATCATGGATTTGAGGACACATCATATGTTGTTTTCGAACTTTCCGATAGAAAAATCCGGAGTGAGACTCTCGGGTATAGGAAATAATGAATTAAATGTAATAGGCGTAACTCATGTTCAGTTCAAGGTCGGTAAGCGCACGTTTGCCGATAAATTTGTTGTTGTACAAAACATTGATATGTATCCAGCTGTAATTATAGGATACCCATCTATGGGCAATCAAAACATTATCTTAGCCCCTGCCAAGCACGGTGTGTATATCAAAGGAAAATTCTATAAGTCTTCTAATACCTTAAAATCAGTTTTGGATAAAAAGGAGACGACAAATGTAACCGTAACGTACGTTGAAGAACCAATAACTTGTCTCACTAATAAAAAAATAATATACGCAACCCAGCAGAATTCTCGTTCACCCGCAATATCATCTTGCACGCAATCTATCGAGCCAACCGTACCTTTGAATTTGATAGTGCAAGTAAAGAAAACATCACCGAGATCTGAAATATTAATCCTTTCCGACACTTTGAAAACTAACGGGTTGTCTCTCACACAAGCTATTTATACAGTAGGCTCACATCAACTATGTAATATTGAAGTCTGTAATCATTTAAATACCACTTTAGTAATTCACAAAAATCAACATATCTTGGATGTAGAAGTTTATAAACATAGTATTCTTACCGTTGCTGAAATCAATCATGCTCAATCAGTTGCGGATGAATCCCTTTTGCAATATATTAAAAATAAAATCAATAAAGACATTCAAGACGAAGAAATTCAGCAGAAAATTTTTGGACTTTTAACTGAATATCATGATGTTTTTCCACTACGGATGGATCCTTAGGAAAAACAGATGTGATCGAGCATCAAGTAAGGTTAAAGGACAAGCAGAAAATTATCTATGTACCCTCGTACAGACTCCCTATTTATACAGTAGGCTCACATCAACTATGTAATATTGAAGTCTGTAATCATTTAAATACCACTTTAGTAATTCACAAAAATCAACATATCTTGGATGTAGAAGTTTATAAACATAGTATTCTTACCGTTGCTGAAATCAATCATGCTCAATCAGTTGCGGATGAATCCCTTTTGCAATATATTAAAAATAAAATCAATAAAGACATTCAAGACGAAGAAATTCAGCAGAAAATTTTTGGACTTTTAACTGAATATCATGATGTTTTTTCCACTACGGATGGATCCTTAGGAAAAACAGATGTGATCGAGCATCAAGTAAGGTTAAAGGACAAGCAGAAAATTATCTATGTACCCTCGTACAGACTCCCTATGAAATTCCAGAATGAAATAAATGATGAAGTAAGTAAAATGCTAGAAGAAGGAGTCATTAGGAAATCGAACAGCCCTTATAATTTTCCATTAATAGTTATACCGAAAAAAGATCTAACATGGCGTATCTGCGTAGACTACCGTCGTCTAAATGAGGAGACAATCCCTGATCGATTCCCAGTGCCATGTACTGACGATATTTTGTCTTTGTTAGGTCAGAATAAATATTTTACCAGTTTGGACTTACTTAAAGGCTTTCACCAGATATCATTAGAAGAAGATAGTATCCCATACACAGCCTTCAGCACAGCCAGGGGACATTATGAATCTTTACGGATGCCTTTTGGTTTACGTTGTGCTCCCATAACATTTACAAGAATGATTAACATAGTGTTTGGAGACTTGCTAGGGGATATATTGCATGCCTATATGGACGACCTTGTAATCTTTTCCAACACCTTAGAAGAACATATACGTAAATTAGAACTAGTACTACAGAGACTAAGACAACAAAACTTAAGGGTAAAGATTAGTAACGTGTGAATTTTTCAAAACAGAATTGCTATATTTGGGTTTTATGGTGTCAAGCCAAGGTCTTAAAGTATTCCATGATAAGGTGTCGGCTATCCGTAACTTTCCCATACCTACTAATGTCAAGGGAATACAGCAATTTCTGGGTTGTAGTGGATATTACAGGCATTTTATACGCAATTATTCAATAATAGCCGCTCCCCCCCCGCTCCCCTAACTGATCTTACAAATAAGGGCGTAGATTTCGTATGATTTGAGCAGCATCAACAGGCGTTTAATATCTTGAAAGATGAAATGTGTAGTTCTCATATCTTAAAATTTCCTGACTTTGGTAAGGAATTTTTCATTGCAACAGACGCCTCAGACTTAGGAGTAGGTGGGGTATTGCTTCAGCAATATGATAAACAATTTTTCCCGATAGCTTTTTATTCTCGAAAACTGAGAACTTCCGAAAGTAAGTATGCAGTAATAGACAAGGAAGGGCTAGCTATTGTTAATTCACTAGTGCATTTTAAGTTCATAATATACGGTTATCCAGTTAAGGTTCTTACTGATCATAAACCACTAACCAACTTCTTTAAAGGCTTCAACCACAGCCCCAAACGAACTCGGTGGCATTTGATCATTCAAGACTTTGGCGCGAGAATCGGGTATTTACCTGGGAATGCCAAATATCATTGCTGATGCATTATCACGCAACTCCGTGTCATCTTGTACGGAGCCTTTAGCTGAATTAATAGATATATCAACATCCATGCCTATTGTTAAAACGATATCTGAACAAGAAGATTTGGGCTGGAGCGCTGAATTATTACAGACTGAGCAAAGAAAAGATCAGAAATTAGAAAAAAATTATAAATGCTTTGGAAGGCAATCATAAGGAACAAGGAATATATAAAGTATAAGCAGCAGAATTATATAATCAAAGACAATATTCTGTGTAGGGACCGTGACAAGGAAAACCCGCAATACACCACATGTAACTAACGACCAGGTAGTGGTACCAATCTCACTTATTTCCACTGTCCTGAATTGGTTGCATGCAAATCCATTGCATGGACACCCGGGGGTTCTCATTAATGTCACAGAAAGCCAAATCATTGTTTTATTGGAATACGATGCTTACAGATATAAAAAAAACACATAGCTAATTGTCGCATGTCAGGAAAACAAAGGGCATACGAAAACACCTGTCAGCCTAGGGCTTATCCCGTGGCCAATCAACCCTTTGAAAGAATACATTTAGATTTGTTAACAGTATTTTACGAGTCAGACAGAGGAAATAAGCACCTCTTAGTAATTGTAGATGCTTTAACTCAATATACAGAACTAATAGCGCTTAAAACTAAAACCTGCGATTGAATGCGCTAGGAAATTTTACGAGTGTTACATTTGTGAACATGGAATTCCACACATGATAATCTCAGACTCGGGTGGAGAATTTAATAATCACTTTCTTACCTCATTGTGTGAATTCCTTAGCATAAAGAAAATAAATACCATGATATATCACCCAGAGTCGAATGGGCTAGTGGAAAGAGCAAATAGGAAGGTTTTAAATATATTAAGAGTAACACTAGGGGGATCAGACCCCAACTGGGATATTGCAACTATGCGGTACTGAGTACTCTGAATCATTCATATCATATATCAATTAAAATGTCACCGCATGAAGCATTGTATGGTACCCCAGTTAGAACGCCTTTCCATGTATTAACACCTACAACTAATCTATCAAATCCTTTAAAAGAATGTATAAATGCAAGCAAAAGTCGTTTTGATATCCTTTGA
>NC_090725.1:335348777-335356277 GCF_036898095.1 Palaemon carinicauda
TTTTTCCTTGTTGGAGTCCTTGGGCTAGTAGCTTCTTGCTTTTCCAACTATGGTTATAGCTTACTTTGTAATAATGAGAGAAATAATAATGGTAATAAAACGAACGAGAGAGAGAGAGAGAGAGAGAGAGAGAGAGAGAGAGAGAGAGAGAGAGAGAGAGATGCGATGGGAGTACGTATATAACATATGCAACTCAGAGTGCGCTGTTTTCGGAGCTGCCGTTAACGTTTAAACCCATTATATATCTAAAACTCTCCAACCTTTTAAACTAAAGTGAATCGCGGTTTGGAGTAAAACTGTACTATTGTAAGTAAATGTATTATAATGGATGGTTGTTCATGTATAATGGAATTATTCCACCTTTATTCAAGATGATTATTCAACAAAAATAATGCATGATTAATAATCATTCAATAATTCAATTTATCATTATGGTGGCCAGTGTAGTAATATCCCTGACTGGTGATCACCAGCCCGGGGTTTGAGTCCCACTCACAACTCGTTAGCTCCTTTGGTGTCTACAACCTCACCAACCCTGTGAGCTAAGGATTGAGGGACCCTATAAGTCTACCTGATGAGTCATCAGCAGCCATTACCTGGCCATCCCTGGTCCTAGCTTGGATGGAGAGGGGAGCTTGGGCACTGATCATAATATATATATATATATATATATATATATATATATATATATATATATATATATATATATATTTTTGGGCTCAAGCCATGTCGTCCTGATGGAAGTTCCTATAGGGTAGCTTCCTAGGGTATATTACAACTACGGCGATATTCCCAGAGAATTTACCTTAAGGTACCAGAATTCTAACTCCTGGAGCGAGTATCCCTCGTGAAAGGGATATCGCGACATATCAGAGGACGTATTCTAGACACGTCACATGGCAATCTACATCCTGGACAGAGATTTCGTCTCGTAGGAGGTGATTGATGAGATACGAATTCGGGAAAGAAAAAGGGGAGCCGCTCCCAAGGCTTCCCTATCCCCCGATTCGTATGCGTGCCTGGCGCCAATCCTGGCGCCATCTGTATTCCTTTTTGTGTAGCTTAACAACTCGGTGTTTTTTCCTGTTTTTCTCGCAAATCTTGGATTTATTCGGCTTTTCATGGCTTCTTCGTCTTCGTTGGCCTCTGATAAGTTGAGTATAGTGTCTGTTTTGTATAAATGTAGGCTCTTGGTAAAATTTTGAGTGATTAATAGAATTAATCTTTGATACAAGAGCCGTAGCCTACCAGAGGTGTCCTGGACACTGTCGCTCACTAGGTATAAATTAGTTAGTCAGAGCGACATTCCTGGTTGTTTTGCTTTAATAAATTTTAGCTATTTAGCTTTACATAGGATTTCCTTTCGTGCTTAGTATTATTTGGCGAAGTATTCGCCATTCTGGCCTACGCTAGGCCATGTAGCCTAGTCGTTTGGTCCTAGTACTTCATGCATGAATTTGGTTTTTCCGAGTGTAATTAAAATTTTATTGAAGCTTTAGGCTATATTTTATACATTTTAGACTGTGTGGAATATTTCCAAGATTGTATACGTGTGAGTTTCGGTGAATTAGGTAATCGATTCTCTTGGTGCCTAGGCTAATTGCTTATGGAACCTTAGTATACTTTATCATACTCCCCGGTTGCTTTCTTTTCTTCGGAGAAGGTATGCAATCCCTTTCCCTCTGTTTAAGCCTTGGGCTTATCCCTAAGTGGTTTTTTCCGAATTTATTTTCGATAAAACTATACTAGGGTGTTACTGTACCTTCCTGTTCCTGTAGTTATGGTTCAAGAGGGACAGAACAACAGAGTTTTTAGTCTGAGTCTGTGTTGTCTGGCTTGGGGCAGAGTCCCCCTCGCTGACCTAACACATACAAAGGGAGCTTAGCTCCCTTAGGTCACTACCGAAGGTTTCTGTAGTTATGATTCCTTCTTTTGTGATCGACCAGACTAAGTCCTGTTGCTGTTCTCGGGGGAGGATAAGTTCTTCCCTTGGGAGTAGCAACGCCTTCCTTGCTTTGGTGCTCTGGAAGCTGGCAAGTATTGCTGGCCTTTTCCCTTAGATCTCCCTTAGGCTAAGATAAGTTTCTTGGCTGCGGGTGATCTGTCACTAAAGCAATGTTGGCAGGACCCTCTTGTCCCTTCCCCCTCTATCTCCGTAATGGCCTAGCCATTACTGTACTGTACCTTGCCGGCCGGCAGAGCTGGCCGGCAGGGGTCTTACTGTACTGTACGTCGTTCTACTTCTGGACCTAGTATAGGTTGGGATGTGGAATTGACTCAGCCCATTGCCGGCCGGAAGAGCTGCTGGCCGGCAAGGGTCTTATGTTTTCGAGTGCTGCCCGGACCTCTCTTGGTCCCTCATCCATGCCTGCCGGCAGAGCCGGACGGCATTGGTCAAGGAAGCCTGAATTAGTTTCTTCCCTTCCTTATATGCACTCTTTCGGTTGCCGGGCTTGGAGGTAGTGTACACTCTTATCCCGGCATCCATTCTATTTTCTTCTAGTGCTGTACCTGTCCCGGCTGCCGGCCTATGAGGCTGGCAGCCGGGCAGGTGTAGTTCTCTGGTTCTTTTGCTGCCGGCTGGCATCGGTCTTGTACCTTTGCCGGCCGGCTTATGTTAGCCCTTGTCTGCCGGTCACCAAGAGTGTGGCCGGCAGCTGGGTACTACCTTGTGTAGTTGCTGGCCGGCAGCTATTGCCGGCCAACACTGGCTGTTACCGGCCGGCAGTAGCTGCCGACCGGCACAGGCATTTGAACCAGAGTGCTGCCGCCCTATAGCTGTTAAGTAGTATACTTTAAAGCTAGTTGTGGTGTGTGCCGGCCGGCAAAGGCAGGCCGGCACACATCCCCCTTATAGTGTACTAGTATTCTTCTGTATAGCATATACAGTAAGAAGAAAACTATAGTAAAGGTTTTGGTACAGCACTGTATCTTCTAACACTATTGTGTTTTCTTGCACAGCCCTTTACTGTTGCCCTCAGATAGGAAGCTGAGTTCTTCCCTGTCTATTACCCAGGATTTTAAAATCATTGCTTAGGTGTGAGCTCCACCTGTTTCCTATGGAAACCTTGCATTGGTTACTCTAGAAGAGATAAACCTTTTTGATTTTATTATCTGGAAGGCTGCAGCAATGGGTTGTGAGGGAAACACAAGTGTGTGTCTTTCCTTTATGAATTGTTATGCTATACTATGCATATCCAGTGATACATAGTTCACTTGATACTCATGGAAATTTCTTCTCTTTACAGAAGGACACTCCGAAGTGGGGAAGTGCTTTCTGCAATGTCAGCAGCAAGAACCTCTGCGGACATGAGTTTTGTAAGAGACACGCAGCATACGCTGTCTCCAAGGATGATCTCCGGTATTGGAACCCTCAGGTATGTACTGTGTGCACTAACCTGATTAATGAGACAATTAAATAGCTAGGAAGAAGCTTCGTACCTGGGTAAGGGGCTTCCAAAAGAACACTTCTGGCCCTTATCTTCCAAGTGAGAAGATGAGGGCGTATCCTTTCCCTAAGGCATCAGCTGATGCAGTGATTCCCCAGCCTCAAGAGGAGATCCCCTAAGTTCAGATCCAGGTGGATGCTGAAGTCGCGATGCAAGACATCCAGCTAGATGACAGGATGTCTGATGTGGACGGGTGTCAGGAGGAAGACCTCCTGGCAGAAGCCCAGGATGAAGTTCAAGCCCCTCTACATCGGCCGGTCTCCCAGTAGAGCTGGGACAGGCCCTCTCTTCTATTGTTGGAATGATCCAACAAATGCAGAAGGAGAATCAGGAGAAGGCGGCTGCAATGGAACTGCGAATGCAGTGCCTTGCAGAATCACATGGGCCCCAGAAAAAGCTCAATGTGAAAGACCTTCCCTTGTGCTCAGATGCTAACCCATGGAGGTATGCTGAGCACATGCCGATGACAACTGGAAAGATCGTCATCTCGGATAAGCTGGGCTCAGTTCCCCTGGAGGGTGGAATTCTGGCCCAGCAAGGCATCATATCCGGACTGTTATGTCCGGCTGAGGAAGGAACCAGCTTCAAAGGAGGAGACAGAGCCGAAGGAGGTCATAGTGATAGACCATGCTAAGGCTCAAGCTCTACTTTCCTCCTCGATGAAAGAGAGGGGCTTCTCTAACTCAAAGGTAGCCGCATTGAGCAAGAAGCTCCCTTCCTTTGTGTCCTCGCCTGCTAGAGCCTTCCCCTTTTTACAGAAAGGGTTTGCGGCTGTACTAAAAGCAGTCGAGTCCGGCAAGCCTTGCCCCTCCCTGGAGGAGTGTAAACCCTTGTCGCTGGCCCTGCCTATGGACCACAAAGACTGGAAGGACGTCCATCTTACGTTCTCAGTTGGAAAGTTGGAGGCTGATATTGCCGGACGTCAGTTCGGCAAGGACCCCCCTAAGCTGTCTGACTTTCTTTTGCGAAGTGAGTTCGATACAAAAGAAAGACTGACTGCCTCAATGTCTCTTCAGACTACTCTCGAGACGATGGCAAGTGACCCCAAGGTCCATGAAATGTTCATGGTAGTGGCCAAGCCTCATCTGGCCACAGTGACGAAGGACCCTTATGGCTTCGTCAAGGCAAGGAGAGCTTGTAGGGAGTTCGTGTTTACCTCGGCTACGGTGAGGCACGAGCTAAAGAAACTAATCTCCTCCAACATTTGGGGAAAAGACCCTTTTTCCCTACCGACTTGGTCAAAGAAGCTGTTGATAAAGCCGCCTTGGAGAATAGAAACCTTCTCCAGAAGTGGGGCCTGGCTATCAAAAGAAAGTCTTCCCCGGATGAGGGTTCTCAACCAAAGAAGAAGACTATGAGGACTAGGCTACCGTCTAGGCCAGCCAAGCCTCTTAGACAGCAACAGCAACTGCAATTGCCATTGCCCCCAGTGCCCCAGATCGTGGCACAAACCCTGACCACCTTTCAGTGGGTACCCCAGGCCGTGTCGACACAGTCCACGGCATTCACCCCAGCGTTCGAAGGGCAGTCTACTTCCTTTCGAGCAAAGCCTAGAGGAGCAGCCAGAGGCTCGTCTAGACGCCCCTCAAGGGGAAGGGGACTCAGGGGTGGTCATGGTCAGGAAGGCAAGACCTCAGGACGGCAGTCCAAGCGAGGTGATACCGGTAGGAGGGAGACTTCTGAAATTTCGGGATCGGTGGACCTTCGATCCCTGGGCCCACAGCCTACTCAAGAATGGACTGGGCGGGAGCTGGTACAGCACTCCACCCCCGTGCCTTCGGTTTTTCCAACACTCCACCCCCGTTATGGAGGAGTACGTTCAAGAACTGTTGGAGAAAAAGGGTGAAGCCCATCAATTTCTAAGGGAGGCTGTTTTGTGTTCCCAAGAAAGACTCGGAAAAGCTCAGAGTCCTTCTGGACTTGTCGCCACTTAACAAGTTCATAGTGAATTGCAAATTCAAAATGCTAACACTGCAACACATAAGGACCTTACTGCCCGAGAGGGCATATTCCGTCTCTATAGACTTGTCAGACGCCTACTGGCACATTCCAATTAGCCATCGACTCTCCCCCTACCTAGGGTTCAGGCTACAACGAAGACTATACGCCTTCGGAGCCATGCCATTCGGGCTAAACATAGCCCCAATGATTTTTACGAAGCTTGCGAGCGTAGCTCTCAAACAATTTCGCCTAAAGGGAATTCAGGGAGTAGCCTACCTGGACGACTGGTTGGTGTGGGCAGCATCCGAGACAGAATGCTTGCAAGCTTCCAGTCAAGTGATCCAGTTCCTAGAGTACCTAGGCTTCAAGATCAACAAGAAAAAGTCTCGACTTTCTCCATCTCAAAAGTTCCAGTGGCTGAGAATCCACTGGGACCTTTTGTCACACCGTTTCTCCACCTCGGCGAAGAAAAGGAGGGAGATAGCGGGTTCTGTCAAGAGACTTCAAGATTCCGAAAGGATATCAAGACACGAGCAGGAGAGAGTACTGCGCTCTCTCCAGTTTGCTTCGGTGACAGATCCAGTGCTAAGAGCACAGCTAAAGGATGCAATCGGAGTTTGGAGAAGTTATGCATCAAACGCGTGAAGAGATCTGAGAAGACCAGCCGCTTCGGCTAAGTACTCTTCTCAGGCCTTGGTCCCAAGCCAGACATCTAAAGAAGTCAGGTTCTTCTTCAGCCACCTCCCCCGTCGGTGACGATTCACTCAGACGCCTCGAAGGAGGGATGGGGAGGTCACTCTCATCGGAAAAAAGTCCAGGGGACTTGGTCCAGGCTATTCAAGACCTTTCACATAAAACTTTCTAGAAGCTAGGGCAGTGCTCCTTACCTTAAAGAAAGTCTCCCTGCGTCATTCGATCCACATAAGGTGGTGATTGACAGCGAGGTAGTTGTGAGATACTTGAATCGACAAGGATCGAGGTCACCACCTCTCAACCAGGTGATGTTGGCCGTCTTCCGATTGGCGGAAAAGAAGAAGTGGTACCTGTCGGCAGTTCACCTTCAAGGAGTCCGCAATGTGACAGCGGACGCTCTATCCAGGTTCACACCGATAGAGTCGGAATGGTCCTTAGACGCAGGATCATTCTCCTTCATTCTGAATCAGTCCCAGAACTGCAGATAGACCTCTTTGCGACGAAAGACAACAAGAAGTTGCCCCTGTACGTGCCCTGTATGAGGACCCCTTAGCGGAAGCAGTGGACGCGATATCCCTCGACTGGAACAGATGGTCCAAGATTTATCTGTTCCCTCCTCACAACCTTCTGTTGAGGGTCCTCAACAAACTGAGATCCTTAAAAGGGTAGCGGCAATAGTGGCCCCCAAGTGGCCGAACAGCGTGTGGTTCCTCCTGGCATTGGAACTGTAGCTGAAGTTTGTACCACTACCAGATCCAGTTCTGACCCAGCGAGCCCAGAAGTCAACTGTCTGCGCTTCATTACAGAAAACCCGGACCCTGCAGCTCATGATTTTCTCTCCCTAGCGGTGAGAAAGCGTTTCGGGATTTCGAAAGCCAGTATAGACTTCCTTGAGGAATATAAGTGCAAATCTACTAGAAGGCAATATGAGTCATCTTGGAGAAAATGGGTGGCCTTTTGTCAAGGCGAAGATTCCGCAGGAGATCTTGACAGACTTCTGCTTATCTTTTTTCCCCACCTCCATGGTCAAGGGTTGGCAGCGAACACGATTTCAGCGTGTAAGTCTGCTTTGACAAGACCCATTCTATATGCCTTCCAGGTCGACCTAGGTAACGAGATCTTTAATAAAGTCCCGAAAGCCTGTGCTAGGCTCAGACCTTCAGCACCTCCAAAGCCCATTTCATGGTCTTTAGACAAGTTCTTCATTTCGCTTCTCTGTTGAGCAATGAAGAGTGTGCGTTAAAGGATTTGACACAAAAAGTTATTTCCTATTTTGCACTCGCGTCCGGGGCCAGGGTTAGTGAGATTGTAGCCTCTCGAGAGAGGCAGGTCGTGTTCAGTTCCTGGATGGGGAAGAACTGAACCTGTTTCCGGATCCTACGTTTCTCGCCAAGAATGAGTTACCCACCAACAGGCG
>NC_090725.1:335363777-335368777 GCF_036898095.1 Palaemon carinicauda
TTAGAGTGTCCTTCTCCTAGAAGAGCTGCTTGCCATTGCTAAAGAGTCTCTTCTACCAAGTGGAAAGTTGTCACTGAACAATAGTGCAGTAACTAACCCCTGAGTGAAGAAGTAACTAAAATGGACTATTCTCCCTATATTCGCAAATCAAAGAATTTGAGCAACACAGAAAATTGAAAATCCTTCATGTTACCCAAATTCCTTTAGGGACTTATAATAATGTGGTATATAAAACATTTGAATGTTATAATTTAATAAAAGAAATTATAATGAGACTTGAAGATGAGAAATGGGATATCACATAACAATCAAGATGAAACATTTTATACAAGCTGTGATGTTGAAAGGTGTTTCTGTGTGATGAGGTACCAAAGAGTTTAGATGGATACAAATCTGCAGACTGGATTGAGAGATATGTAAAGGTAGTTATGGCTTCCCAGAGAAAGCCAAAACTACCAATGGGGTTTCTTGCTCTATATAAAGGTGGTAGGAAATTATTTTAGGATCTGCAAATTTCTCCAGAAGAAAGAAGGAACCATCGCACCAGGAAATATAAGTCGGTTTGGAAAGAAGGGCTACCTCATAAATTCCAAGTTGTACACACAAGCTATTATATTATCCAATTTAGAGACAATAGCCATGATATAAAATTGGATGACAGACCCCATCTAAACTTAAGTTGTGGAAGGGGAGTAGCTTTTAATAGAAGCCTGTAAGAATTTGCAAAAGAGAAGATACTGGCCATGTGTCACTTAACTGTGTGGAATGTGCGTAAAGTACCTGGAACATTAAACATTGATAATTATCCTTAATTTCCAGGATGCTGATATACTTTTCCACATTGAGGTCGAAAATTATAGGATTGAAGTTCGACCTTTTAAACAGCAGCCACTGTAACGCTTTATTTTAATTCAGGCATCATTTTAAAGCTTGAAATAATGAAAAAAAAAATATGTAGCACTTGCTCTGAACTATACCAAGGGGAATGTACACCTTAGGCCAGGTGTTTGAACAGCAATTCAGATCATAAATCTACCGATAGGAGCTGCCAGCTATATAAGTTAGAAGAAGATGCCCTCAATAAATTATACACAGAATATGTAAGTGAGAAACCTTCCAAGAGATTATTGAATAAATCAACAAGCTATGCAAAGGCATTGAAATCAGGATGAAAAATGTTACAGGAGACATCCAATCCACCTAGTAAAGCCAGTAGTTCCCGAAAAATAAATTCAACCTCTTCTGATAGAATGACGAATGATGAGGCATGAATATCACCTGCCGAGGGTTTGCCACTGTGTATTAACCTTAAGGTATTGCTCACCGCTATTCAATCTTTGTCCCCCATTACAAAGGATAGTACTAACCTCTCTCAGGCTGTATCTTTGCCTTATTTGATGGAGGTTTTACTTAAAAACCGAGTTATCAGGCGCACGTACTGGACTCCAAACCTGACAACTCCACCTCTTAATTGGAAAAGAGAGACCTTCATCTCTCTCACCCCTTTCCATAAAGAACACTAAAGTTATGACATCAAACAAACAAATATCATGTTTGTCTGTTGATATTTTAGCTCGACCACAAAGCAACTTGAATCAATCAAAAATTTAATTTAAGGCTCATTATCCCCTTGGACAATTAGATCAAAATGGCATGAATAAAAATCAAGATGCAAAACCTAATTTATCAAGACCCTCTCTAAAGAAGCCTTCACGAAATACTGATAGATAAAAAATCCCCGATGGGAAGACTCCATCCAAGATGTCTTCCAGAAAATAAACCATAGTTTTTTTCCTCTGTTTTGCCAGCGACCAAAGGCCAAATATAAAGAATTTAAGCTCCCCATTCACGAGCACTGCCCCATCAGTGTATACTACTGTAGAGCAAGCTTGATGATGATACTTCTTTGCCTCGCAATTAAATTATTGTAGCTATAGGAATATGATCAACAAGACGAGGGCCATTGAAGAGTCCTACATACTTTCGCCGAGATGTTGGTGGTTGTACAGATTGATATGGGGAGAAAATACACTAGTTGCTCTCTTTACTTGCCACCAAATGAGAACATCATGTATGATAATTTAGTAGAGGTGATTCAACAACTCCCTCAATCTTTTCTCCCTCAGGGACATTTGTATGGTAGACATGATTTGTGGGGCAATGTCATAGCAAAGACAAGGGTCATCATTATATCATAAATTGGGGGAAAATTAAGAAGTAAAACTCCTTAAAAATGAGAGCCATACACTGTCATGTTCATGAAGGTACCTTCTCATGAATTGACCTTTCAATTGCAAGCTCTAACTGCCTTCAATATTTTGATTGGAGAAGATGATTGGCATATTTAGTAATCATGTATTAATTATAAACACCAATAGTAATCCACTCTTACAGATATCGTCACGATCTTGTTAAGTATACATGAATATCTAAGTTCTTCATGAGGAAAAAGCACATGCTTGATGGTATGATTGATCGCATGGCACAGGATTGATGGTATCATTGATTGCAAGATTAATGACAAAAGTACAAAGTAATGCATAAGACCCGTATAATTTAAACCAGGTTAGGTTTATATGAATATCTAAGTTCTTCATGAGGAACAAGGACATGATTGATGATATGATTAATCGCATGGTACATAATTGATAGCATGATTGATTGCAAGATTAATGACAAAAGTACTAAGTAAAGCAGTCAGAATCATAATATTCAATAAGTTAAGCTTCTGTGAATATTTAAGTCCCCTAAAAGGCCTAAAAAAAGTTCTTTATAATATGCAAGCACATGAATATATCGTATGAGTAATTGCATGACACATGATTAATGGAATGATTGATTGCAAGATTGATTATAAAACTAATAAATGATGCAGTCATATCCTTATAATTTTTATCAAGTTAGGTTTACATGAAAATTTAACTCCACTAATATGACCAAGCACATGTTTGATGGTATGATTAATAACATGGCACATGCTTGATGGTATGATTGATGGCAAGATATATTAATAACACTGCTAAAGTTGGCAGAATGAATGGTACTATTCACCTTTATTACATATATCATAAGGACATAAGAAAGTAATGTTGATAACGAGAACAGGCACTCGGTGGAGAGCATACCCTCGCCAACGTCACATTTGTTACCATGGTAATGCAAACAAATTGAATAACAATGGCATCGCATTGACAAAATCTGCAATTTTTGCAAATTTATTGACCCTAATGACTTTTGAAGCACAACTGCTAGCAAGGGCAATTATGTCACCATATCATGTTGGATATCACAAGGTAGGCAATTGAATTATGCACATTTTGGCACTAGTTTCATACAAATCGGAAAGTAATTGACCACGATATGGCACAAAGAACGCTTTTGTCCTTTTAGTTACCTTGACTTTATCCATTGGCCCTATCATTCCCAAAATCTAATCAAAGTTTCCTTGGATCATGGTCAATCATCCCACTAAATTTGATGAGACAGGGTCAAATAGTTTTAGAGTTATGCGAATCACAAATAAACAAAGATACATAAATAAATAAATACACTCCTATAAAATAGACGGTAATAATAAGATTAATCAATAATGTTAAAACTAACATACAAGGAACCAAAGAGTAGTAATAATAATAATATAACAGCATTCAGTGGAGGAGTGGTCACACTTACGTTCAGCCGCGGAGTGAAGATCTGATGGAAGCTTCTTGTTTTTCTAATAATCCAAAATTATAGAGAATCCTTCCACTTAAGCTACTATCACTAGCTGTGGTGATTTGTGGATCACCAACAAACCCCCAAATAACTGCTCGACATCGTCTCGAGTATCAGCAATTCCTAAAATCATCAATAAACTAAAAATAAAGGGCACTGAACAAGCTTGGGAGAAGTCAAACACGCGGTCCGCAGATACCACGTAATTGTCAACACACGGAGAGGAGCAGTGATGGTGAACAGTTCCGGTTCACCAATTTTAAAATGTTCTGGAAAATATTGTTCACAGAATGTATATTGGCAGAGTTTTTCCTTCATATCAAAATATAATCATATTATTAATTCTAAATTATAATCTCAATATTGTGAAGAACGATATAAAATGGAACAATAATGTCGATTATTTACATTTACGGTAACGTATCAAAAACAGTAATGGGAAGACCAGAAAGGCAACTTATGAAAAAACCCGTGCACTCCCAGTCCTTGATCAGCGCCACCTATTGCCAACGCGCCCAACAAATTTGCTAAGAAACCTATGGGATTCGGTATTTGGTATATTTAAATGTTACTGCAGCAGCTATTCCATAATTGGTCTATTATTATTCATTTGATAATTTTCAGTATATTTCTATTAAATCGTATTGATCGTTAGACTACCTATATTTCTATTCACATTTATATAGCTTGTTTATTTATTTTTCTCATAAGCAGAAGACCATCTTCCTTTACACAGGCCCATGAGTAAATACAAAATTCAATAGCTATATGTAATAATCATTATTGCCATTAAACACCCTCCTGCATATACCACTTTTGGAATATAGCTAATACTAAGAATTTAGACACATTTAAAAATGTATGTCAAGGTTACACTGAATTTGATGTATATATAATATTGCAATTATACACACATTGGAAATAGGACATGTGCCTAAGAATCAACTAAGAGTAGGGAACAAGATAATTATTGGGTGGTCTAGTATTGATTTAGGTTTATTAAGTCATATTTTACTCATACCATGTAATCAGAAAGGATGCATTGTTTTTTTTCTGCATTTAATGCAATTTTTGTTTCTAGAAGTACATGTTTCCGCCTGTATTAGTAAAATAAGGGCCCCTCGAATTGGTCTTAATCTCTATAAAGCCTAATCTGAGACTTTGATAAAGTAGGGTACACATATTCTGCAATTTATTATTAAATATACAATCAATCTACAACATTGCCTTAACGTATTATGGTTTATTTTTAAGGGGCAATATATGTCACCGGCTACTCGTTATGC
>NC_090725.1:335381277-335386277 GCF_036898095.1 Palaemon carinicauda
TGCAATAGAGCATTTCCTGTTTCTAAGCTACTGACTTCGTAGTACCGCCGATCAGTTATTAGGTATACTTGAAAAACTCATGTGGTGTAGAGTTTACACGAGACTGAAAACCAACAAATACCTGATTCTCTCTTTCTTCTTTCCAGGTCCCCACCTCCTTACATCCTCCAAAATGAGGAAACCCTCAAGAAATCGTTCATCACATATGAATTCAATTAGAAGCAGTGGACTGGAATGTTTGTAAAAGCTCCCGGCGGTCTCCTGAGCAACGGTTGAAATATTTTTTTTTTTTTTTTTTTTTAAATCCTTTCTTGATATGGAAGAAACTAGGGAGAATTTCCTGGGATAATCCAACTAATAGAACTTTGAATAACCTTTTTTGGTAGGACTCTAATGATTTATTGCACAGCTAAAAATATAAGCTCTCTTATAATGAGAAAATATGTAAATTTGTTACCATGCTGAAAATTAAAGTATTTTTTTTTAGGATGGTTGTGTTATTGGATTGGCATTTGTAAGATAAATGAAGTATAATTAAACGATTCGAAGTATATACTTAAAGAATTATTTCTATGGAGATTTTCCTTGAATTTGTGTTATATTTAAAACGACAATTTCACGAAAACATTTAAATGAATTCGTATCACTTATCATCTTTCAGTAAAAAAGATAAAAGTTATTAATGCCCCTCTAAAACAGTATGCAGTAGCAATTATAACTAGTTTAGGACTATGACCATTGATTGATTTAAAGTTTTCAATCAATGGTCATAGTCCTAAAGTAGTTATAATAGCTACTGCATATGGTTTTAAAAAGGCATTTAAAAAAAACCGTATGCAGTAGCTATTATAACTACTTTAGGACTATGACCTGTATATTCTTGATATCATATATACTACCATCATCATCCTCATCATCATCATCATCATCATCATCATCAGCCGTTTACTAGTCCACTGCAAAACAAAGGCCTTAGACATCTCTTGCCACTTACGTCGGTTTATGGTCTTTCTGTGCTAGTGCACACAATCAAACTTCGTTAGTTCGTCGATTTATCGTCTTCTCTTCCTTCCCCTGCTTCTTTTACAATCTCCAGGGACCCATTCTCTTATTCTCAATATCCATCTATTGTCTGTCATTGTCATTACATGTGCGGCCCATGTCCATTTCTTTTACTTATATCTTTGAATAATTTTTCAGAGTAATCATCCTATTACTCATGAATAAACTCTGACAAGAGCATTTAAATTACCACCTATTTACTCTTATTCGTATGAGTTGACAGTTACGTTACTTTAAGGGCTGTTTTCCTGGTCCTATACAGCATAGAAACACTACTCTCTACAGGACCCTCAAAGTCATTTTAGTATATGCAATTTTATCATATGCATTCCAAGGCATTCAGCATCTCACACCGCATATAGCTCGTTTATTGTTAAATCTACACTATCGCTATCCAGAAAAAAAAGATAAAGTTTTTCACATCTCAAAGATTATGAAATGACTTCAGAGGCAGCTTAACTTTATTTATTGCTGTGATTCTTCTAGATTTCTCGGAGAATTGGAAATTGAACCCCTTGAAATTTTAACAGAAATTCATAGTAATATCATCAATGATTATATTTATAATCATTTTCAGTTACGTTTTTTTTTTTTTTTTCTAACTTTGAAGAGTCGACTCAACTTCTTCATGCCTCTTCAAGTATCTTCCTCTCTTTAGGCTAAAAAAGAAAAGTTGTAGAGGAAACAGAAGTGTATGATACATAAAAAACTGCTGATTTTATTTCTAATTATTTTCATTGATGTATTTTTTGTTTTACTTTGAAGAGTCGACTCAACTTCTTCGTGCGTCTTCAAATAGCTTCCTTTCTTCAAGGTAAAAAAAAAGAAAGGTTGTAGAGGAAATGAAAGATACATAAAAAAAAATGATACAATAGGAAGAATGACGAAAAGCCATCACACAAATGACTAAGAGTTTTTTTTTTTTTTTTTTTTTTTTTTACAGTGGAGTTATCACACAATTTACATAGATGTGTCAATTACGTCATTTACATAACCAACCATACTTCAAAGACTTACATTGAAAGTAGATTTCTCTACAGTTTAAAAAAAAAAAAAAAAAAAAAACACGTTTTAATGCAAGTAGGCAAAATGTGCTCGATTAGGAATATAATCTGGAAATCTGGAAACCCCCGTTGAACATTCATTAATGATATCTTAATGAACTGCTATTAAGCTGGATTACACTGGTACTCAATTTCCATTCCAGTATCGTACTTGCCAAAACCAGCTCGGTTAATTGCAAGTTCCTTCAAAAGAAAAAAATAATAGAGATCACTATAGAGCGAAAAACGTCCCTGACTGGTGATCGTCGGCTGGGATTCGAGTCCTGCTCAAACTCGTTAGTTTCATTATCTACGACAAATATGATGCAATTATAATTTATCATTTCAGATTATATCACCATAAATTAGTCTCTCCATACGTACGTGTTGGAGCCCTTGTACTTATAGCATCCCGCTTATTCCACTAGGCTTATACCTTAGCTAATAATAATAATAATAATAATAATAATAATAATAATAATAATAATAATAATAATAATAATAATAATCGAGTTCGTAGTAATCGACAGAAGCCTTTAATTAACTGACACTTTAACATTATACAAAATTATCATTTAGATTTATTCCCTGGAAATAATATTCTTCATAATGAGAATATTATTTGTATTATTTCTTTAAGAATCGATCATTTATTCGAATGATTTCACTAAAGTTATCAAAACATAAATTTTCCGAAAACTTGAGATTTTATTGGTTCCAGATGAGCTACCTTTTTATTGTTTTTGTGAGATGGGTTTGATAGAGACGGAGAAAAATATTTATCTAATAGTAATTACTACATATATCTAAAATTATCTTATTCAAATTAGACTCTTTCTGGTATCCAATTTCCATGTATTGAAAGGGTATTACTTCAATTATCAATAAAGAGAGCTTTAATAATAATAACAATGATGATAACCTCATCATCATCATCATCTCCTCCCACGCCTATTGACGCAAAGGGGTTCGGTTAGATTTCGCCAGTCGTCTGTGTTTTGAGCTTTTAATTCATTAATTCTCCATTCATCATCTACTTCATGCTTTATAGTCCTAAGCCATGTAGGCCTGGGTCTTCCAATTCTTCTAGTACTTTGTGAAGGCCAGTTAAACGTTTGGTGAACTAATATCTCTATACTTCTCAAATTTGCTTTGCTTGCTTGCTTCTCCTATAGAGATCTCTTGCTTGAGGGTACACCAGGGCACACTATTCCATCTTGTTTCTATTCGTCTTGTTATTTAGAAGAATTGTCCTTTTGTTATTTTCAAAATTTTATAGGTTATATATGAAACATTTATTTTGATATTATTGTTCATAGACTTCTCTTGTAGCTTTTCTTTATTTTCTTTTCTCACTGGGCTATTTTCCCTGTTTGAGCCCTTGGGTTTATAGCATCCTGCTTTTCCAGCTAGGGTGGTAGCTTAGCAAATAATAATAATAATAATAATAATAATAATAATAATAATAATAATGATAATAATAATAATAAAAACAACAATAATAATAATAATTATAATGAACTGAACATTGAATTAGCTTTACCAAAAAAAAAAAAAAACATGGCGTGAAAAGATCAAATCGTGGAAGAAACGGTAAATGCTATGTTGAGTTTAAAATCTCTTGTCAGATGAAAGGAAACTAATAGGTTCTTCTAAAAAAATTGATAGCTCAAATTAGGTTCCTTTTTCCACTATATAATTCTGTTTGTAAGATTCTATTTTTTTCCCAAGTTTTCTCCTTCACTCTAATAGATCTTAAGTATCATCCTCTGATGAACAAAGTTATGGCATCTTCACTCTACTTATAGAATTTTGAATATTTTTTATCTATTGTAGAATATTTTATAATCAACTTTTGAGCATTTAACTCTATTTAATGTTTTTTTTTTCCTTAAAGATCTTATTTTGGTTGTTCGTTGCTTCAGGCAGTTTATTCATTTGCTTCTTTCCTTTCCTCACTGGGCTATTTTTCCTCGTTATGCCCCCCCCTGGGCTTATAACATCCTGTTTTTCCGAGTTAATAATAATAATAATAATAATAATAATAATAATAATAATGATAATAATAATAATAATAATAATAATCAACTGAGGCAGCCATTATTTTAAACAAAACTTGCCTGAAAGAGGGTCTACAACCCAAATGATAATAATAATGATAATAATAATGATGGCGATGATAATAATAATAATAATAATAATAATAATAATAATAATAATAATAATAATAATAATAATAATAAAGAATTTTAAATTCTGTTAACATTCTGTATAACCTTCCCTTGTACAAACCATTCAGTATTCTTGAATAGCCCTTTCTTTCCTTTTACTCGAAGGAATGGTTTCGATAAAATCCTCTTTTACGATTGTTTGAGCCGGCATTCGAGCGGCCGGAGGGGCCTCTGATAAACATGGCGGCTTACTGGTTTAAACCGGGTGGAATAGTGACGGATGATTCCCGGCGGCATAGCTCACTCGGGAGAGGTCGTAGGAATCCTCGCCAGCGAAGTTGGGTGGAGGTTATGCTTTCACCCCTGTTAATAATAATATTATTATTATTATTATTATTATTATTATTACAAGCTAAGCTACAACCCTAGTTGGAAAAGCAGGATGTTATAAGCCCAATGGCTCTAACAAGGAAAAGTAGCCCAGTGAAGAAAGGAAACAAGGGAATAAATAATATGCTAGAGAAACAAAGAACAATAAAAAAGGAATATTTCAAGTATAGTAACAACATCGAATTAGATTTATTTGAAAAAAAAGCCAGCAAGAGAGAGTAACGTGCCCGAGTGTACCCTCAAGCAAGCGAACTATAACAGCAGCTCTTGATTTATTGATAAAATATATTACTGTAATTAAAAATGTAGCCGCAGAAGGCATGTGGATATGCTA
>NC_090725.1:335391277-335396277 GCF_036898095.1 Palaemon carinicauda
CTCTAAGTGGCTATCCCAAGTATCTGTAAAAACAATGTCATCCAAGTATACTGCAACATTTGATAAATCCTTCAAAACATCATTCATGAGCCTTTGAAATATAGCTGTAGCATTCTTTAATCCAAAAGGTAATACTTTGTATTGAAAAAGTCCACTAGGTGTTACAAACGCAGTTATGGGTTTTAAGGATTCTGACAATGGAAGTTAATAGTAACCTTTAAGAAGATCTATTCGAGATATAAATTTCGATGAACTTACCATGTCAATAAGATCGTCAATTCTAGGTAACGGATAGCAATCAGAAACAGTAAGTTGGTTTACCTGACGATAATCTGTGCATAACCGATATGTACCGTCTGATTTTCCTTCGGCCAAGCAATGTTCTAGCAAGAAATCTACCTCTTTTTTCATGATGGTCTTCTTGTATGGAGATACTCGGTACTAAGCGCTCTCAACCGGAACTGAGCCGATCTTAAGCTGTATCTCAACTTCCACAAGACCCGTTTGTGTTGGTATGCCTCCACAAATCGCTGGGAAAGATTCCAACAACCTTTCAATATCCTGCAATTGAAGAGAGGTTAAATGATGTAATTTAGATTTCAGGTGGTTAATAGTGTCAGAATTGGATAATCGAACATCTGTTTTTATAAGATGGTTATCAGATACTTGATCAGAAGACTTGTCAACAAGAACCAAGCTAGGAACGGCAATACCTTCTTCAGTTTTTCCTTAGTAGAATAAAGTTTTAATCGGTTTATATGTACTATTTTCCGATCTCTCTTTTTACCTGGAGTAGATATTTCATATGCATTCTGATTCTTACTCAACACAGTAAATGGTCCCTCATATCTGCTTTCAAAGGTTTTCTTCATAGGAGTTAACATTAAAACTCTATCTCCTACTTTAATCTCTCTCTTCTCTGCTTTACTATCAAAGTTTTTCTTCATAGAATGCTGAGCTTTAAACAAATGTTGATGGGTAGACTTACGTGAATACTCAAGTTTTTCTCTTAACTTAGTAGCATATTCTCCTAAACTGACACCTTCACTATAGTCTAACCAAGTGTCGTATAATACTTTAAGTGGTTCTCTAATTTGTCTTCCATAAAGTGATTCCGCGGGAGAAGATCCAAGACTTTCCTGATAAGCATTCCTCACAGCATGTAAAACAAACGGCAATCCTTCCTCCCAGTCTTTGCCAGTTTCTTCACAAAACTTAGTCAAACCTTCTTTTAGTGTCTGGTGAAATCTTTCAAGACAACCTTGACTTTGAGGATGATATACTGTGGACATAGAACGTTTAATACCCATTACTTTCAATACTTCCTGAAATAATGTAGACGTAAAATTAGTTCCACGATCGGTCTGTACAATTCTAGGTATTCCATATTGGGTGAAAATCTTAACTAGATGAGGAATTAATGTTTTAGCAGAAATATTCCGCAGAGGTATAGCATCTGGATGCCTTATGCTACTGCACATAACAGTCATCAAATACTGGTTTTGTTTCTTAGACTTAGGCAATGGACCAACACAATCCAAAATTACTTTCTCGAATGGAACACTACATACAATCTGTGGAGATAAAGGTACTGGCATTATAGGCTGATTAGGTTTACCTACCTTTTGAAAAATATCACATACTTTACAAAATTTCTGTATATCTTCTCTTATTCCAGGCCAATAAAAATATTGCAGAATATTGAGTGTGGTCTTCTTCACTCCAAGATGGGCAGATGTATTCACGTGGGCAATCTGGATTATTTCTTCTCTATACCCTAAAGGTACAACTAATTGGTATTTCACGTCCCATGAAGCATTAGCAGGCGTAGAAAATGCTCTGTACTTTCTCATCAGTATTCCCGTCTTTAAATAATACCAAGTCGCTTCCGTAGCGATTTCTCTCTCCGAAACAGCTTCATTAAACATTTGTTGTAAAGAATCATCATTAGCTTGAGCATCTCTAATATCAAATTGCTTCATTTCAAACAGATTATGAAACTCTGAATACAAAATGTTACACTCTAGTAAAGAAGTCTCACAAACCTCCACAATAGTGTTGTCTAGCTTATAGCCATTTTCATTGTTGACTTTACCTACCTTGTCTTCTATAAGAGGGGAGTTTCTCTGCTCTAGCTCCTCTACTACATCACCTGCTGCAACGTCAGCATGAACAACATCTGTACAAATCGAATTCTTTGCAGTATCCAAAGTCTTCAGGCTGTGTTCAATGACACATGGCTGAAACATGGCTTTCTCTTCTAGGTCCTTCACTGGATTTTCAATCAGAGGATTATTCACAACAACAGGATCTGGAATCACTCTGGAACCAGCGATATCATTTCCTAATAGAAAATCAATGTTAGGTATAGGTAATGAGTCAACAACTCCTACAACAGTATTCCCTGTAAACAAATTACAATCCAGATGCAACTTTACTCTGGGTACTGTAGTCAGTCCACTAATGCTCCTCAGAATTACACTATCCTGAGTCATAAAATTCTCTATCCCAGGAACTGCATCTCTGACCACCAAGCTGTGCGACGAACCCGTATCTCGTACTATCCTGACAGAGATTCCATTGGAACTTTCATCTGGAACACAAAGTTTTCCTTTAAAGCAGAAAGGTTTAAATACCTCTCTAACAACAGGAGACTTTTCTTTACCATACCTACACATTCTCGGGAGAGAACAGGCTACACTCCCTGTCTTTTCTTTGTTTTTAAGGCATCCAGGACAATTCCTGCGAATATGTCCAACCTCACCACAAAAATAACATTTCACAACAGTACTATTATTACTTCCAGCATAGTCCTTCCCTTGGCCTTTATTTTTACTCCGGCCAGGACTATTATGTGGTGAATTCTGCAATGATTTACAAGGTGAAGTATGTGGTGATCTCCTGGAATTGTTTCCCCTTTTAAATGGCTTTAACGGACCAAAATTCTCAGCCAGAGTAGTAGCTCTCTGCAAAGTTGCAACTTCTCTTTCAAACAAATACCTCTGTACATCAACAGGAATTCCCCTTAAAAATTGTTCAAGTAAGATTAACTCTCTGTACTCTTCCATGCACGTGACTCCAGCTGCTTTAATCCACTTATAATGAAGTTTAACAATACCATGGGTATACTCTACATATGATTGTTTATCACATTTACAAAACCTTCTTAATGGCAAACGATAAGACTCAGGAGTAAGTTCATATATCTTAAGTATATTATCTTTGATAAAATCATAATCCTTGCAGTCGCTTGAATTCAAAGCTAGAAAAGCAGACCTAGCTTTTCTTACCAAAGCAGGTTGAATAATCACAGGCCAGACCTCCTTAGGCTAACTTAAACTTTGAGCTAACTTCTCGAAAACTGAAAAAAATTCATCAGGTTCCGACTCATTAAATTTAGGAACAATCTTAGTAAACTTACTTACATCAGGCATACTTTCGTCAATAGGAGAAATTTTACTTTTACTTCCACTCTTGGGGGCTTCTAACTTTAACTGATATTCTTTTTCTTCTCTATTTAACCTGTCTTGACGCTCAAGTTCTTCCCTTTTTAATCTGTCTTGACGCTCAAGTTCTTCCTCTCTTTTTATTCTTTCTATTTCCTCTCTTTCTCTTGCATACTAAATTTCTATTCTTTTTACCTCTAAGACTGAACTATCTTCGTCACATAAGTCAAAGGCCTCTTCCGAGAGAACTCCATCATCGACTAACTTCGATATTACGTTACTCTTCACCTGAGATCTACGCCACGCTTTCTTTATGTCTTTATCAAACTTATAGTGACGAGCGATTTCTAACTAATCATCCTTTCACACCCGGTGCGAACTCAAATATCCACTCGTAGGATTTTCAACAAACTCACTAATGTTGAAGGACTCCATAATCATCAACTTAATATACTAATTATCACTTAGATAAAATGCACAAAAAGAAATTAATTTGATAATACAAAAACCAATACGTTAAAACGCATATTACAAATCTTGCACAATAACGATCATTGCAAACAATTACCGAGGGCTAACAAATTTCAATCACGGACAGGCCCCCACTTGTTACGATCTGCTTCTAATACTTAAGTTACTAGACAGAGAAACGTGAATATTTTGCTTACCCAAGGAAATTATTCAAACACCGCTAAAATTAATATAATTATTTAATAATTAATCTACTATTACCAAAACCCCATAAATATACACAGAGAAATCACGGGATACTTATGTAATAGAGAGAGTATTAACATTTTTTACACAAAGAAATGCATAATATGACGATAAATTCATTAACGTAAAAATACTTGAAAACCTCGTACTCACTTAATACAGAGTAAACACTTCAAAATGCGAAGTCACGTACATTGAAGAAAAAATACAAGAGAATCAATACTTTACCCATATTAATAATATAACTTTCCCCCTTTCATAATATTAGTTAGTATAGACCACCACTTGTCGCAACAATTCCAGGAAACACACCGGTATGTACGAAGCTAGGTAGCCAAGTCAATTTTTAAAAAGATCAAAACAACAGAACTTTATACTTAGAAAATCAAGGAATATAAATACAAAAACATCACATTTCCTGATCCAACCTACGCCGCCATCTATCGGTTGATCCGTGCATCTCAAGGGAAAACAAATACAAATAAATTAAGTTATAACAATGTGTATATATATATATATATATATATATATATATATATATATATATATATATATATATATATTTGTATATATATATGTATATATATATATATATATATATATGTATATATATATATATATATATATATATATATATACAGGTATATATATATATATATATATATATATATATATATATATATATATATATATGTATATATATATATATATATATATATATATATATATATATATATATATATATATATACGGTATATATGAAAAGTAATGAACATTATGATAAAATATCTTATTATTATTATTATTATTATTATTATTAATAATAATAATAATAAT
>NC_090725.1:335411277-335413777 GCF_036898095.1 Palaemon carinicauda
GTATGAAACTTACAGTGAGGATGGATATAATGAATCTAGTTCTGAATTGTGGGGTAACATATTAAACTAGAGGGATACTCAGTAAAACGCAGACCTCCACCACGGCAGCAAATTTCTCTGCCTTTTATTTGACCTTGACCTTTGACCTTAAAATGTATTAATTCGCGTAGATTTTCATACACTCGAATGTGAACTAAGTTTGAAGTCTCTGTGACAACGATGTTCCAACTTATGGCTGATTTCGTGAAGTGAATTGGACCTTTTGCATAACCATGACCTTGACCTATAACCTTGACCTTCGAAAATTTAATCATTTCCAGCTTTTTACATAACAGTTAATCCCTGCAAGTTTCAATATTCTACGATTAAGATTATGGCCAGGAATATGTTCACAAACAAACATCCACACACAGATAAACACAAACACGGGGTGAAGCATAACCTCTTTCTAACTTCACTGTCGGAGGTGAAAAGAATTAAAAATGAATTAGAATTTTCAAAGCATTTCCATAAAGAATGCACTATTAAGTGAATTATTCTTTCCTAGTTGTGCTTTCTTTCTTTATATTTTGATATCAAATAGAATTTGTTATCAATCATTCTTCAGAAGATTCTTCAAATGTCAGGAAATTCTCTCATTTCAGATAATTTTGAACTAAGATTCTACAATCACAAAATAGTTGGTAATAACTCCAGTAATTATGATTTACATTTCTTCAAATTATTTGTAACAATGTATTTTCAATGGTTACCGATATAAATTTCCAGGGTAGTATGGTATTAGCCTTTCACAGCACTGCACAAAATAATCCACAGCTTTATTTGTAACTAAACAATTTTGGGAAAATTTATAACTCAATTTAAAAGAATTTAAAAGAATTCTAGCTGTGTGAAAACTTTCCCTGAGTTGATAGTAAATGATATTCCCTAGCTAGGTGCTGGAAAGGAATATTCAAAATAAAAAGTTAGAAATATTTTAGTTTTACTTGTATTATGCAATGAAAGTTCATCTCTTGAAATAATATCAAAATTAAAAATCAAAATCATAATAATAAATAATATTCAATACCAGTAATGATTATAAACACAAAATTAAATTCAAAATAACAAATACCTCTTCTGAAATAAATATACAAAAAATAAAAAAAATAAAAAAAATTCTGTCTTATAATGTTTAAGCAAATTCCTTACAATATACTGGAGATAAAATATTTCAATTTCACAAATATAAGATAAGATAAAATGTTTGTATTCTCCGTACAAAAATATTCTTAATATTACTTGAAAGAATTTAAAAGAAAAAAGAAGATTCTCACAATAACAACTAGAAATTAGAAAATCACTCAGGGTGTGCAGACATCCGTCACATAAACTTATTTTTCGAAACCAGCTTCCTTTTCCTTGAATTAATATAGACCGTTGGCGTATTTGAAGTCTACTGTATGTGACAATCATGTGCGAACTTGGGGTTAAGGTTAGAGTTAATTCAGTCGACCTTTTACTTGAACTTACCTTGACCTTTGACCTAGGACTTCAATAATTCAATCACTTCCACGTCTTAACATAACAATTAATCCCTGAAAGTTTCACTACTACAATATATGAATAAAATTGTTGCCTGGGACTTGTTCACCAACAGACAAACAGACAATCGGACAAACAGGGGTCAAAACATAACCTCATACGAACTTCGTTGGCGGAGGTAACAATGCTTGTATAAAATAAATTTATAAAGCAAAGAACCAATGATAATCAGATTATGTTACAATGCTAATATCAGTAAGAAAGATTCTACATGAACATGAAACTGAAAATTGCCTAGTATTCTGAATATTCTTCTAAACCTGATCTTCTAATATTCTAATAGACTTCCTTGAGAAGTAAATTATAAATCTGATAATTGAAATGATATTTAAAAAATTTTCAAGAGCGAAGCTGAACGGTAAAAAATAGACTATTCCCCGTCTCTCTTTCACAAGCATAAACACACACAGGGTTGTGGTGGGCTATGTGGTAACGTCTCTGACTGGTGAACGCCAGACGGGGGCTCGAGCCCAGCTCAAACTCGATAGTTTCTTTGTTCGCTGTAACATCATCATCCATGTTAGTTAAGGATGGGGGCTTTAGGGGAGCATATAGGTCTATCAGCAGAGTCATCAGCAGCCATTGCCTGGCCCTCCTTTGTCATAGGTTGGGTGGAGAGGGGGCTTGTTTGCTGATCATATGTATATATGATCAGTTTCTAAGGCATTGTCCTGTTTGATAGGGAAATGTCACTTTCCCTTGCTTCTGCCATTCATGAGCGGCCTTTTAACCTTTAAACAATTGTACCCAAACACGTTTTTCATAGCATATAAAACATAATCTATTTATTTTTTTTTTTTTGTAAGTCATAGACTTCAAAATAAAATCTCTGAAAAAAAAAATCATACAACCCAATTTTTTATACAGCACATCGTCAGTGTGGCATTTAATTAACATATTAAATTGAATTCATATC
>NC_090725.1:335428777-335446277 GCF_036898095.1 Palaemon carinicauda
TAAAAAGCACCCTTCAGCAAACCACGTACTCATCGAAATTTTAAGAAGAAGACTCGAGCAGCTTAAACCAGCTCAGCGGCGGCAGGGAGAAGCGTGCTAGTGCCCCACTAAAAAACCAGGAAGAGTGGAAGGCGGACGTAGGCATAGCCTCTTCATCTGAGACGTCGTTTTTAACTTAGGCGTCGGTTCAACTACTTGTTGGTCAATCAGTTACTAACCAACAGTATGCCTTACTTTGTGCCGTTATTTAGAAGATAGGCTTACGAAGATAAAACACGACTGTGCAGAACTGAAGATGCACCATGTTCTTAACAGTTTACAAGATGCTTCTACTACATTGTCTACAATCAACCCTCAAGAGCGTGAGTACTAATTAACGGTGCTCAACCTTGGCCAAGGAACTGTTCCCCCCCCCCCTTCTTTTTGCCTTTATTTGACGATGTGCACATTTAGCTAGGAAGTCATGTTCAAACTGTCTGGTTTAATCATACGTGGCATGTCCATTAACATAAGTTGTGTTCCCGTTCCCCTCTATCAAGTTTGAAATTTTATTGCCCGAGAGGAATGTGTTCAAAGTTATGAGTAGAACTTTTGGTATAATTTCAGTCACCATTTTTACTTTCATTGGTTGATTAGCCATTTGATTATTGATTTACGATTTAATTGATTTGACTATTTTCTTGGCATTTTTCATTTTTCATATGCCATGCTGTCTTTATTCAAATTTCAATTAGGTAGTTTTGCTGTTTTTTCCTGTGTCAGTTATGTGAAAAATCCTGTTGTACTTCATGGAAATAAACACCATTTTTAGGTTAAAATTATTAACTGTTTTTAACTTGACCTTTACATATTGAAATGACTAAATGAGTTATCACATGAGGTGAGATATGACTTAAGGGTAAGTTTATATTTACATCAATCTAAAGCTATCGGTGTCAATCCTTTATTGTAATGTTCTATGGTATTACCTCCCGGTGGTCCTTAGGACGTTTTGACTTTTACAGTACTGCTCCCCCTAACTCTTTGTGAAACTGTCGTTAACATAACTGATTTAGTCCAACCACACTTGATTGGGATTCACTATTCTGCGCCCTGGAGTAGCGTCTTAACATCAAGGTGATATCGGTGCCGACAGTCCCGGTATAGAATAATCTTTGGACTTGAACGTGTGTAGGGAAAGCAAACCGTCTTCGTTGCGGTTCTCTGGTTTGTCAAGTGTGAGAGTATTGGCGCTCTATCCTTCAGGCTCGGGTCCGGAAATCAGAAACGGGGAGGCCTTTCCCGGAATTATTTCCCACACTTAAATAAACAACACTGGTCCTTCGGACCGGATCTGACACCATTGATTTGTGGAATAATGAAATTTTAAACATTATAAATTCATTTGTAGCGTTTTCGCTATAAAAACATCACCCGCTTAAGTCGTACCTCAAAACCTCACACACTAGCCAATTTGTAGAATGATTAAGCCCAGACATTGATAGGTAAGGAGATGTACAGTGTTTTAGGATGGTATTTATGGTAACCTTTGACGAATAAAGGCACCTGTGTAACAAACCGTTTTAGCCAGAAAGTTCTACCCTGAAGGAGAACTCAGGTTTTATTTTATTTGTTCGGATCATCGGTATATGTTGCACATTTTTCGTATGTACTGTGAGCTTTGGAGCTGCTATTTTGATCTGTTCGTTTTTTCCTCCTAACCATTAATTTGTTTTCATGCTTTGGTTTACTGTTCCCCGTTATAGGTAGGCTACCTTAATCCTTGTCCTTTGTACCCCTCTCGGTGATCGTTTGTCTGTAACATTCTCTGTGCCGTGTGTTATCTAAGTTTGACTTTTTTTGTCTGCATAATTTGTTTTTTTTGTGGACCTTCTGTACCATCGTACACGTGGTCATCCCAAGATGGCGGCCAAAGACAGTCACATTAAACTCCCACAGCAGGCTGTGGAGATGCCGGCTACTTTAGACCTTAATGCTCGTCTTGAAGAACAAACGCAAGAGTTCAGATTCATTTATGAAGAGGCAAACATAACTCTGAAAGCTGTTTCCTCAATAGATTTTGTCTGTGCAACCCCTGAGGGTTTAGAGCACTGTAAAAACAAAGTAAGTAGAGTTCTTGTGGAACTTAGGGACTTTAAAACTTTGTGGAAACCTCATTGGAACAACCCCACTGTCCTGTCTAGTTATACCAATATTGTCAGTTTGTTAACTGACGCAGAAACGATGCACCTTCAACTTGTAACACAGGGAAAAATCAACCCTTCAAATCCCCCTCAAGCGCCTAACGCTAACCCTCAGTTTATATGCGTCTCAGTCGCTGCAGATCCTGATGGCCGGCTGGTGGAGTTTGTTTCACCAGACGGTACATGAAAATTCCAAGTACTCTCCCACAGAAAATACAAGATTTTGTTGCGTACCCTTGAGGGATCGGCGCGTAAATTTCTCGGTAACCAAGTGTGGACAGAGGGTCTGTACGAAAGATTGATAGACAGTCTTAAGCGAGAGTATGAGTCCCCCATTCTGACTAAACACCTCGTGATAAATAAATTTTATAATGAATCCTCCCCTAATGATGATAGCACTGATCTCCGTTGTTTCCTCATGGAATGGGACAACACGAAAACTGAATATGTACAACTAACTGGGTCGTCTCTACTAGAGGTAATGTTAGAGCATGTTTTCACTAGTAAGCTCAGACTCTTCCACCTAGGTATAGTTTACCGATATTACAATCGCGAGGAAGTAACCTTGGCCAAAATGAAAAGGGCCCTGTATGCTCATACTTGCACGAAGGAAATGATGAAGTTCATGACCAGCCCTGACGACAGCCCCAAACCTTATACCTGTGATAAACCCGCGCGAGCCAACCATTACGGAAACTCACGCTCTCAAGGGAAATCACTTAACCAGCCTAGACCTCCTTCCTCCAACGTGAACAATCATATACCTAAACTTGAAGTTAATAACGGGCCTCTCCAGTCCGTGGATCTACAAACGACTCCTAGTCGATCAAATGGATGGCCTATCGCTGGCCCCAGTAACGGGACTGCTAGAGGTAAATGTATTTTTTTGTGGCAATAATGACCACGTGCAATCCAAATGTCCCCATTTCCCCGATTCAAGAAGTAGGATATAAAAGTTGCGAGAAATGAATCTTTGCACAAAATGTTTTTCCACTCAACACTTTGCCAGTAATTGCAATGCAACTATTGCTTGCCTGAACTGTCAGCAGGCTCATAAATTGCCTGTATGCCCAAATATCCTTGCAGTATCCAACCACTTCATCCAACCCATTAGTGGGTTTGCTAACAACACCCCTAATTCCCAACCTCTTAGACCTCCCATTAATAACCCCCATAACATGCAACCCATTAGACCTCTCATTAATAACCCCCCTAACATGCAACCCCTTATCCCTCCCAGTATCAATACCCCAGCGGTAAACCTCAATCACATTGCTGGTATCCGCATCAACACCATGAGTGTTGAGCTAATGACCTCGCCCTAGTCGCATTACTGACTTTCACTGCCGGAATATTCTCCGGTAAATTTAAACACTCCACAAGAGTTTTTCTAGATTGTGGGGCACAACGTACCTTTGTGCCCCCAAATGTTATTGAATCATTAAATCTTAAACCTGTTGGACAGATGGTGTTCCAGCTTAACTCATTTAATTGTACCGAACCCCCTAAGAGTTCCGATCTAGTACAATTTAATATGAAAATCGGCTGATGGAGACATAAGATTGTGGCTATTGTTAGTGCCAATGTAGGTAAAGGCATCAATACGCCAGGTTACACCCATACTGTCCGTACGCTAGAAGCTAATGGAATTCGGCTCGCGGATCAACGTCCCGATGATAGTGCTGCCGGTATTGAGATCATTCTCGGTGCCGATTATCTTCCCAGGCTCCTCAAGCGTACCCATAATATCCAAGGTGTAAACCTGTTTAGCACTCCCACTGGTTATGTGGTATGGGGAGAGTTGCCTGATTGGTCACGTCCTGACGTGAACACAAGAGATGTCAGCGCAGTCACAATTACCATTAACCAAATTGATGTTGACTCGCCTATGACTATAAACCCGCCTCTTGAAAACTTTTGGAAACTTGACACCATTGGTATCACTAAAGAACCCTTCAGCCATCTTGAAGAGAAAGCAGTTGATCTCTTCAAGAGAACTACTCAATACAAAACTGGAAAGTATGTTGTTCAGCTACCTTTCAAGAGTGATAAGCGCCCTGCTTCAAATTATGCTAGAGCCTTTGCCCAACTCATGTCAGTCAAAAAATCAAAGAACCCCCAATTGTTTACTGATTACCGTAAGATTCTGGATGAGTATCTTGAAGAAACTTTTATTGAGCCTGTCCCCTTAGGCACCCCTGTTGATGGAAAAGTATATTATTTACCGCATCATCCCGTAGTTAAGAATTCAGCCACCAGCCCTATACGTATTGTCTTCAACGCTTCATCCAGGTCAAACCCAAATTCACTTTCTTTGAACGATTCTCTGTACACAGGACCCAATACTGCATCGAAGATTAAATCGATGATTTTAATGTTCCGCGAGAAGCCCTTTGGTTTAACTGCAGATATTTCCAAGGCATTCCTTCGCATAGAGATTGTCCCAGAACAGAGAGACTTCTGTTGCTTTCTTTTCTTTGAAGATCCAGAAATGACAAGGATCGTCGCATATCGATTTAAAGTCGTTCTGTTTGGCGCCACCTCGAGCCCCTACTTGCTTAACCAAACTATCCAACATCATTTGACCAGTCAGTCCAGTAGATTGGCGTCGACACTCAAAACCAGTATCTATATTGATAACTTTCAACGCTGTTATGTCGACCCCAAAGACATTCTGAGTGAGAGGCCCCTCATTGAGGCACTTATGTTAAAGGCTAACATGCCGTTAGCCAAATGGACGACTAATGCCCCTCTTAATGACGATTTCACAGAAAGAGGCATTCATGATTACCTCGGTCTTGAATGGGATACTGTTAATGATACCTTGAATGTTAAATTACCCCCTGAATTAGAGATAAGTCATTCCCACATCAACACTAAAAGAAAGGTCGTGTCCTTGTTCTCTTCCATTTATGACCCTATTGGTCTTATTTCTCCTGTTACAATTCTAGGCAAACTCTTCATTCAAAAACTGTGGATGACTGACAAGGGCTGGGAAACCCCTATTGACCCTGAGCAAGTTCAAGAACTAAGCGATATCATCAAAAGGTACAAAGGTCTTGAACAAACTAAAGCCCTTTTTTTTGCCGATGCTTCCAAGCTCGCTTTCGGAGTAGCTGCTTACATAGTCACCGAGGAAGGTAATTCTCGCCTCCTTACAGCTAAAGCCCGACTCACCCCTAAGCGTATGTTGGAAATGGATGAAAGCCTAACCATTCCCAAACTTGAGTTAACTGCGCTCTTACTGGGCTGTCGTTTAGCCAAACACTTGTCAGAACTGCGCCCTGGCATATACGCTTCGGTCACTGTTTGGTCCGACGCTTCAACTGCCCTCCAGTGGGTCCATAATTCTAAAAGTAACTCCCCTTATGTCCTTAACCGTGTGGAGGAGATTATCAACATTAAATTAACTTGTAATCTTAACCTGAAGCATGTCCCCACTAATAGCAATCCTGCGGACCTGGCATCGCGTGGTGTCGCTGTCAGGCATATTCTTAAGAATAAATTTTGGCTACAAGGCCCTCCTTGGCTCAGTAACCCTTCAGAGTACCCCGATCAAAGCAGGTTCTCTATTAACCCAGAGATATGTGCATGCCCTATTCGGCTCGATCCCCCCAGAGTACGACTGTTTGATTATTACAGCTTCCTTGACGACGCGATCAAGTGCTACACTGCACTCCTTCGTTTAATTCGCCAATGGATACAACTCTTGTCACAACGTTGCCCTAATCTAATCAATAAATTCAACCTTCCACCCTTAACAGTCATGTTGAAATGTTCCTAGGCCCAATGTTATCCTAACATTCTGAAACAAGTGCAAGGTGAAGACGTTCGTCTCGATTCGGACGTACGAGCTTTCATCGGCCAACGTAAACCTTACCTGGATAACCAAGGTCTACCTAAAGCTAGTTCCCGTCTTAGTAATGCCCCCGTGGAATTGGATTATGTAGATCCCATTTTTCTGGAACATCATTGTGCCCTTTGGACACTTATCGTCAGACATTGGCATGAACGTTTGCTGCACTGTAATACTTCAACACTCCTTGATGAATTGCGTAAACAATTTTTGGTTCCCCAAATGCGGCAGCAAATCAAGAAAATTATGCGCCGTTGCATCCATTGCCGGAAGGTGCAAGCGGCCCCGTACCCAATGCCTCCATTAGCCCAGTATCATCCCAATCGCCTCATTTCAAGAGTGCCCTTCCGAGTAAATGGCTTAGATTTCACTGGAGCTTTTAAGGTATACAATTCACATGTAGATTTTGTTTACATCTAGCTTTTCACCTGCGCAGCAACCAGAGCCATAGCTCTAGAAGTCACAACTTCGTTAACGGTCATTGAATTTGTGCAAGCAGTGCGCAGATTTGCCGCTCGATTTGATATACCACACTGTATCGTCTCTGTTAATGCTTCCACTTTCCAAGCTGGTCAAACTCTTCTAACTGAACTTATGCATCACCCTGTAATTGATTGGTTTAAATCTTCCCATAACCTGACCTGGAAATTCATCACTCCCCGTGCCCCTTGGCAGAGAGGTTTTTATGAAAGGCTTATAGGCTTCACCAAACTTAATTTAAGGAAAGCCATGTATTACTTGTATCCTACCTATAATGAATTTGTCACTTTGGTACAAGAAGCCGAATGCGTCATCAACGATAGACCTTTAGTTTACTTGAATGTCAACGACGTTACTGATACCCCCTTGACCCCGAGTCATCTGCTTTACAGTCGAACCCTCTCACTTGCTCCTCAGGTCCTTATGACCGACCTCAATGACCGCACATATAGGGTAGGGAACAGCCTCCCATCTAGTTATCAGAAACTCACGAACATGTTGCAAGTGTTTTTAAAACGATGGACCCATGATTATGTCAATTCCCTTCCTGAACGTCACATAAAAAATAATCGTATCCACCCTGTACCTCCTAAAATTGGAGATTTATGTTTGTTAATTTTGGATGAAGTAAATCGGGAAGATTATCCCATGGCCCGCATTCTTGAAACCTACCCCGGTCAAGATGGTCAGATTAGATCTGTGAAGGTGCGCACCCCTCATGGACGGTCCCGGACAATTCGTCCAATGACAATTGGTCCAATGACAATAGGTCCAAAATCAATTGGTCCAATGGGATTATTGGCCCAAAATCAATTGGTCCAATGGGATTATTGGCCCAATATTAATTGGTCCAACTGGATTATTGGTCAAATATTAATTGGTCCAACAGAATTATTGTTCAAATATTAATACATTATACATTAAAATATTAACACTGAAAATTTTAATACAGGAATTATGGAATAAAAATAAAATGGAATAAAATAATTTATTTTATAAGTCAGAAATTAATAACTTAGTTATGCACATATTCAGAACACAAAATCAAAAGTATCACATTGAAGATATAACCTGTAATAATGAATTAAAGATTAAAAATAAAAAGGAATAAAATCTAATTTATTGGATAGGTCAGAATTTAAAATCTTAGGTTATGAGCTATCGCCCGTAAAAAATCTAACGTTTCATAATTATCTTTCTCAGAAAACACAGTTAAAAGCCTTTGTTCACGTTCAGCATCTTTTATCTTTAATTTGCGATTTAATTCTCCACGAACGATGCATTCCATTTCGTCCTCCGTATGCTTTTGTTCTTTTCTTATCTCACTAATTAGTTTAAAGATCCCAACATGGGCTGAGCCTATTAACACTTCCAAACGTCTATGTCACGCTTCTACTTTATTTTGTGTTCTTGGTACACTTCCTTCTACTCTGTCATATACAGACCATAATGCAGGGGGGAAAAGCGGAGGATATCTCATTTCTTGGCCTCGTAATATTCGTCTAACCTTTCCGCAAACGTAATTTTCGTCGAAATAATTTACTACAGGCGTACCTTCAACCGGAATAGTTTGTTTTAATTGCAACCAGGCGTCCTCAATTTAGTTTGCAGGTAAAAAAAGCAAGTGCTGCTATTTTCCTGATGTTTAAGGAAAAGTTTTCATTAGTGCTGTATTCATTTTTCAAACCTGAAGAGATAACTTTTCTGTAAATACTCTGACAGAGATGAAAAAAAACAACCTCTTTGTTGACTGCCAGGAATTTCATCTTTAATTGCACTTATTACTCCAATTTCAAAATCTGTGATGATCATTTCCGGAGAGAGAACGATATCACTTTCAGCAGCATAGTCGAGAAGATCGCGGAAAACCTGTACATAACTTTCAATGTTTTTCGTGTCTTTAACACATAAACTAAAGGTAGGATGCGACTTCTCTCTTGCGGTCCAACCGGAGCATGAATCGTGTACAGTTGTTTAAAAAGTGTTGGGACAGTCTTGAACGTTCCGTCCATTATCCAAAAATTAGCGTCTTTTAGTTTTTTTTTACGTTAGAATGGGTGGTGAATAACAATATCTTATCATTTCCAATGCTAGATTCCTTAACTAGAAATGTCTCACCAGCTAGAGTTTTACTGTATTCTTCTGGAATGAACACATCATGTAAATCATTTGGTTCTTGAGGTCATTCCTTGCGTACTCTTCTTATCATTTTGCTGAGAGTTTCTTTTGACCCAACAGATGAATCCAGTTGACTAAGGACATCTTGAATAATTTGACAAGGTTTATCACTGGTGATACTAGCTTTTTCCTTAATTGCATTGTGGCATTTCACTACATGTGTACGACTTGACTCAGCAGCTCCACAAGTGTGTTCATTTTCCTTTTTCAGATAATGGCAGTCATCTTCAAAGTGCGTGATTGCGGTTCCTTTACATCCTCTTCTTTCACATCTCCAGTAATATGTAGCTTCTCCAGTAGTTTTCTTAGTTCTTTTTGAATGTAAAGTATACAAATATCCATTAACGGAAAGCTTTTCCTTTCCTCTTTCGGAAAGCGCTGTGTTACAGGCAGTTGACTCCATAGTAATGGATCCTAGCGCTTACTAAAAGTTAGAAAAAATAACAAAAGTTAGTAAAAGTTAGTAACAATAAACAAAGCTATTGTTAACTTTACTTTAGAGAGGTTGTTTCATCATTGGAACAATTTTCCTTTGGACGAGTCGGTAATGGACTAATTATCGTGTTGGACCAATAATCCCTTTGGACCAGTTGATTTTGGACCGATCGGCATTGGCCAAATCGTCATTGTACCAATTGTCATTGGATCAATCGTACCCAACCCCTCATGGAATATATGTGCGTCCCATTAACCGTCTTATCCCATTGGAGATAAATGTCGCAGGTCCCTATATCACTGAACTAGAGCAAGGTGGTCCTGATGTGCTCACGACACCCCAGTTACCAGATCCTCCCTCAGAGGACCCTCTAAATGGCGATTCTTCTGATGATGTCTCCCCTCTTCACAAACCTGATCCTGTGTCCTCTCGAGGGCAACCTCGTAGGGCTGCGGCAGATAAAGCCCGTGCCTTATTCCAGAAAGTGCTGTAAATTTGAATGGGATGGGGAATGCCCCCTTCGCTCCGTACCCTCCATCTTCTTAGTGGACCCCCTACCCTTCTCTCTCGCTCTTACTATGCAGGGTGTGGAAATTCTTTCCACGCTTTATTTTAGTCACCCCCGTTATTCCATTTTTTATTTTTTGTTTGTTATTTTCTGGATTTTACGCATCTCGTTTTTCTTTTGTTTCCTTTGCAACCTTCATTATTATACCCTTAAATATTCATTGTTGCTAACATGTCCATCATTCCCCTGTAATGTTTTACCTTTCATCACCTCATTCCTCTGTAGATGATTTTATCTTATTTCCTGAGCTCACAGTACATTGCTTGTCGATGCAACTGACCGTCGACAATTTTCAAAACCAGCACTTGGTTGCATTCTGTTCCAAATGCTCTTGAAACTTTGTATGTTTAACCACAATTGGTTTGTATTTAAATAACTATAATTTACGTAACTCATTGATCTTAGCTTATTGCTTTTTACATCTCAGTACCTATTTATAAGTCTTTTTAGCTAGGATTATTTTCTGTGTTATTGATCATCACTAAACGCCACTTAATTTTTTTGTATGTATATTAATTTTCATAAGCCAGACAGTAGGATTTCTTTATAATCACTTTCCCCTGGAGTTTCACGAATGATCCTTGTATTTATAAAAAGCACCCTTCAGCAAACCACGTACTCATGGAAATTTGAAGAAAAAGACTCGTGCAGCTTGAACCAGCTCAGCGGCGGCAGGTAGAAGCGTGCGAGTGCCCAACTTAAAAACCAGGAAGTGTGGAAGGCGGACGTAGGCATAGCCTCCTCATCTGAGACGTCGTTTTTAACTTAGGCGTCGGTTCAACTACTTGTTGGTCAACCAGTTACTAACCAACAGTATGCCTTACTTTGTGCCGTTATTTAGAAGATAGGCTTACGAAGATAAAACACGACTGTGCAGAACTGAAGATGCACCATGTTCTTAACAGTTTACAAGATGCTTCTACTACATTGTCTACAATCAACCCTCAAGAGCGTGAGTACTAATTAACGGTGCTCAACCTTGGCCAAGGAACTGCCCCCCCCCCTTCTTTTTGCCTTTATTTGACGATGTGCACATTTAGCTAGGAAGTCATGTTCAAACTGTCTGGTTTAATCATTCATGGCATGTCCATTAACATAAGTTGTGTTCCCGTTCCCCTCTATCAAGTTTGAAATTTTATTGCCCGAGAGGAATGTGTTCAAAGTTATGAGTAGAACTTTTGGTATAATTTCAGTCACCATTTTTACTTTCATTGGTTGATTAGCCATTTGATTATTGATTTACGATTTAATTGATTTGACTATTTTCTTGGCATTTTTCATTTTTCATATGCCATGCTGTCTTTATTCAAATTTCAATTAGGTAGTTTTGCTGTTTTTTCCTGTGTCAGTTATGTGAAAAATCCTGTTGTACTTCATGGAAATAAACACCATTTTTAGGTTAAAATTATTAACTGTTTTTAATTTGACCTTTACATATTGAAATGACTAAATGAGTTATCACATAAGGTGAGATATGACTTAAGGGTAAGTTTATATTAACGTCAATCTAAAGCTATCGGTGTCAATCCTTTATTGTAATGTTCTACGGTATTACCTCCCGGTGGTCTTTAGGACGTTTTGACTTTTACAGTACTGCTCCCCCTAACTCTTTGTGAAACTGTCGTTAACGTAACTGATTCAGTCCAACCACACTTGATTGGGATTCACTATTCTGCGCCCTGGAGTAGCGTCTTAACATCAAGGTGATATCGGTGCCGACAGTCCCGGTATAGAATAATCTTTGGACTTAAACGTGTGTAGGGAAAGCAAACCGTCTTCGTTGCGGTTCTTTAGTTTGTCAAGTGTGAGAGTGTTGGCGCTCTATCCTTCAGGCTCGGGTCCGGAAATCAGAAACGGGGAGGCCTTTCCCGGAATTATTTCCCACACTTAAATAAATAACAATATATATATATATATATATATATATATATATATATATATATATATATATATATATATATATATATATATATATAATGCAAACCTTTACTAGTCCACTGTGGAACAAAGGCCTCAGACATGTCCTTCCACTTACGTCTATATATGGTCTTCCTGTGCCAGTTCACATCCATAAACTCTCTTAGATTTTCATTCCATCATCTTCTCATTCATCTCCTGCTTTCGTTAGTCATTCTCATTACACACAAACACACATACACACACACACACACATATATATATATATATATATATATATATATATATATATATATATGTGTGTGTGTGTGTGTGTGTGTGTGTGTGTGTGTGTGTGTGTGTATCTAAACAAGTATTCAGTTTTAGATAGCTTCGTGATCCGAAAGAACAGAAAACGGATTTAACGGGAAACTACTTTATTTAAGTTGTGCGCAGTAACGGTATTTATAGAATAATAATAATAATAATAATAATAATGATAATAATAATAATAATAATAATAATAATAATAATAAAGTAAATGACTGCCTAAATAATTTGATTTAAATTTTAAGAAAATACTAAAGCACACGCATAATATATATATATATATATATATATATATATATATATATATATATATATATATATATATATATATATATATATATATATATATATATATATATATATATGGGTGTAAAATGTACAAGTGTACATATATGTATCAGATGCCTCGGTGAAATTATCATGACGTCTCAAAATATAGTTATGCTTCAGTATCAACGTGTCTCAGTATAGTGATTTTTCATTATAGAAGTCACAGTATAAGCAGTGTCACATAATTGTTACAATATATTGGTGTCTCAGTAAGGTAATCTTATAAGTTATTTTTAATTTTCGTTTCTTTGCCTTATTTTATCTATTAATTTCTTTTAACAAAGTGGTTATCCCAGTATTCGTAAATTTGTCCTAAAAAAAATAAACTTTTTAAAAAAACTTTCAAATAAAAGATTCCACCCTACAAACTTTAGACTGTTTTAATGTATTGAACTAGATAAAAACAACATTTGAACTAGACAACAACAACAACCACAACAATAATAATAATAATAATAATAATGTCCTTTAAAAATATTCCACAGCGGAAGTACCAATATAAGAGAACCCCTCTCAGCTAATCACAGCCAAGGAAACCCAGCTGTGTCTCCGCTTTCAGCCAATCAGCATCAGCAAAACCTCCCTCCCCGTACCCTACCCGGCCTCCCTACCATCACACCTTCAGTCCAACGTCACGTGATAGTCCCACCGGTTTGAAATTCGTGATCTCTGTGATTTTGACAATTATTTTGTATTTATTGCAGTGCTGAGTGATGCTCTAAGTACCATACTGTTTGTTGGTGATAAACCTAGTACCATAAGGTTTGTTGGTGATGATCCAAGTACCATGGTGTTTGTTGGTGATAAACGTAGTACCACAAGGTTTGTTGGTGATGCTCCAAGTACCATAGTGTTTGATGGTGATAAACTTAGTACCATAAGGTTTGTTGGTGATGCTCCAAGTACCATAGTGTTTGATGGTGATAAACTTAGTACCATAAGGTTTGTTGGTGATGCTCCAAGTACCATAGTGTTTGTTGGTGTTAAACCTAGTACCATAAGGTTTTCTGGTGATGCACCAAGTACTATAGTGTTTGTTGGTGATAAACCTAGTACCATAAGGTTTGTTGGTGATGCTCCAAGTACCATAATGTTTGTTGGTGATGCTCCAAGTACAACAATGTTTGTTGGTGACAAACATATTATCATAGGGTGTATTGATGATCAACATAGTGTCGAAAGGTGTGTTGGTGATGAAGCCTAGTACCATGTGGTGTTGGTAATAAACTTTGCACCATAGGTTGTGTTGGGCGTAAGCCTAGTATCAAGTGGTTTGATAGTGATTAGCATAGTACCATGGAGTATAAAGGTGGTAAACCTAGTACCATAGGGTGTGCTGGTCATGAACCTAATATTACTTGCTGTGTTTGTAAGAAACCTTGTGCCATAGAGTACGTCGTTGATAGAAGTAGTACCATAAGGTGTGTTGGTGATAGGCATAGTACATTAGGGTGCGTTGGTGATAAACATGGTACTATAGGATCTGTTGGTGGTAGGTCTAGTACCATAGGGTCTGTTGGTGATAGGCGTTGTACCATAGTGTGTGTTGGCGATAGATGTAGTACCATTTGGTGTGCTAGTGATAGGAGTAGTACCATAGGGTGTGCTTGTAATAGAAGTAGTACCATAGAATGTGTTGGTGATAGTCATAATACCATGTGTGTTGGTGATAGGCATAGTACCATAGGGTGTGTTGGTGATACATGTAGTACCATAGGGTGTGTTGGTGATAAGAGTTGTACCATAGGGTCTGTTGGTGATAGGCATAATACCATAGGGTGTGTTGGTGATAGGCATAGTACCATAGGGTGTGTTGGTGATACGTGTAGTACCATAGGGTGTGTTGGTGATAAGAGTTGTACCATAGGGTCTGTTGGTGATAGGCCTATTACCATAGGGTGTGTTGGTGATACATGTAGTACCATAGGGTACCTAATATCACACAGTGTGTTGGGAATACTCCCAGGATCATGAGGTGTGTTGGTGAAGGCTAGTACCATAGAGCAGGATGGTAATAAACCTGGTATTATATTGGGTGTTTGTGATAAATCTCATATTAGGTGTGTTGGTGATAAGCCTGCTACCATAGGGTGTGTTGGTGATAACCTTATTTAGGGTCTGTTGGAGATAAGCCTGATACCATGAAATGTCATTGTATTCATGATAAACATAGCATAAATAGGTATGTTGGTGATAGAACTAGTATCATAGGTTATTCTTGTGATAAACCTAGAATCATACTGTGTGTTAAGATAAACTTAGTATTATAATGTGTCTTGAGGATAAACTTAGTACCACAAGGTGTGTTGGTGATACACCTATTATTGCATGGTATCTAGGTGTAGAAATGGAACCACAACCTTTGTTGTACGTGTCTCTCAGAGAAGTAAACATCCTGATATAAGAATATCAAACGGAGCATGATTTAAGGATCCAGAGACAGAATAAAGAGCTGGAAAGTACAGAAGTTAGTCAATGACTTCAGGGTCATTGGACTATGAAAACAAACTAAAAATATTGCTGTTCAATCACTTCTATTGCACCAGTGAAGGTCAAACGTCCCTGGAATTGGATGCATGACCTCATTCGATGGCAATAGGACTCGGCTGAGGAAGCAGGAGCAGGGAAGGGTGAGTGTTACCATAAACGTTAACAAAAAAGGAGAAATTTATCGTTTGTCCTCTTTTGTTTAATCCTGTTCAGATTACTATTTTGGAAATCTGTTATTTATTGGTCTATGTTTTCATCCCATATATTATACCATAACATAGGGATGAATTTCCTAAAGTAGCCAGCGTCACTACAACATAATTTTACTTATAACTTACTTATAATTATGCGTTTGAGTCAACTTTGAAAATTGTGTGATACATTTGCATCATATTTACATTACCACCCAACATGACTACGAAGTTTGGTCTAAATCAGTACAGTAGTTTTTGTATAAAATCGTTGCAAAATGTATTTTTAAATTTATTTTACAGAAAATGTAATTGAGAAATTATAAGTATTTTGAGATATTATATCAAATCCTTTTATGCACATATGCCTAATGTAAGCCTGTTAAGCTTTCAGTTTAAACTGACTGACTTTTGTTATCTTAGAAATTATATGGATTATGGAATTATAAATACCAAGAGTTTATAAAAACGTTTTTAACTTGGGTTTTCTTTATTGTGGATTTTAACGAGTGAAATTCACATATAAAATGTTTGTAATCTTGTTTTGTTGGGTATGGTATATATATATATATATATATATATATATATATATATATATATATATATATATATATATATATATATATATATATATATATATATATATACACACACACACACACACACACACATATATATATATATATATATATATATATATATATATATATATATATATATATATATATATAACGTTTTTTCGTATGGAGTTAGATTTTCAAGAATTTGGTTAACAATTAAAGTGATCTACTTCTGTGTATTTAAGAATCAGATTACAATATAGTCAATATAGAAATAAGATTATACAGAGTTTAAAATTTCGAATAATGACGACGGGGCCACTGTAGAATAAAAATTGTAAACAAATAACTGATTACTGAAGTCACTGTATTACACTCTCTTAGGAGGTAAAGAATTTGTCTTTTTTATTTGAGCTTTAACTATGCAATTTAATTAAGAAGGGTTTACATCTTGTATATACAACTTCCTTGAAACCCAACAAACGGCGAGAGAGAGAGGAGAGAGAGAGAGAGAGAGAGAGAGAGAGAGAGAGAGAGAGAGATTATCCATGGTCTTTGAAATAATCCTACATTGATTTGAATGTGTTTGATGGGAAGAATAAACGAATAAGAATAGGCATCTACATTGGTTATTTTAGGAAATTGGGGAGACCTGGTATCTGTTACATCCAGTACACAAATGACTGGAAACGTATAATGGATCGTTAGTAACGGCAAAAGGTGTTAGAATTTTAGTTTTTGTCAAGTCTTTTAGGGATAAAGTAACAGATGGTAAAAGGCTCCCAGAGTTCAATGGCTCTTGTCTTCCGTAGTGATTTACCGATGTTAAAAAAGGCTTAGAGTCCTATAGCTCTTTCACCGGTATTGGCTTACCGGTGTTTAAAGGGCCTCAGAGTCCAGTGCCTATTGTCTTATGTAGTGGTTTACCAATGCTAAAAGGGGCCCAGAGTCCAAAAACCTATTGTCTTCTGTACTGGTCGCTATCCGGCACCTGACAAGATTTAACGTTGCAGTCTATTGGGATAAAGGTTTGATGTTTACTAGACATAGTTTGAAACAATATAGAAGATAGAAAAGAAATTGATAAAGATTTGAACATGAATTTTTACTACCAAGTGTGGTCAAAATTAGTACTGTAAATGAGAATGGGACTGTGGAAATCGAACAGTCTATGTGCTTACCTGTCGCTTTTATTTCAGCTTATTTTGCAGGGAGCTGGCTAATAACTGTATACAGCTTTAATATACGATAGTGGATTTATCATATATACCTTTTATTAGTCTATTCTAATTACGCATCAGAAATCTCTCTCTCTCTCTCTCTCTCTCTCTCTCTCTCTCTCTCTCTCTCTCTCTCTCTCTCTGCTACATCTGAATATCATAAAAATCAATAACAACGCAGAGCATTCAGTAAAAATTACAGTTTATCTCCGAATCCCCAGCGTACAAATCCTCTTAAATTATTGATACCTGAATGCATAAGCTATTCAAAAGCAGGGTCGTATATGGAGAGCAGATTTATTTGATACTATTTCTGTATTCTCACAAAAAAAGAGATAAATATCGTTTTATGATACGGAAACACGAGTTGTATTTATTATAGAGTTATATTTATCCCATCTCTCTTTCTATCATAAGATATAAGAATGAATTGATAAGGAAGATAATTAGGGAGTAAAATCACTGAAATACACATTGGTACGTAATGAAGCTCTCACCCACTACCACACACACAGATTTATATATATATATATATATATATATATATATATATATATATGTATGTATATATATATATATATATATATATATATTTATATATATATATATATATATATATATATATATATATATATATATATTTACGTATACATAAATTGGATTTTAACAGATAAATGACGAGAACTATTATTCAACATTTGAAAAATCACCCTCCTCCCACTTGGGACCACGAATGTAAATAAATGGTAACATGTAAAAATAATACCATCACAGACCTCAGG
>NC_090725.1:335453777-335476277 GCF_036898095.1 Palaemon carinicauda
TTGTCTGTATGTGAAAATTTGAATTTTAATCTGAATTTGTGGTAACGATCATTTATGTCTCTGTGCTTCCCAATACCTGTACTCATTGTAATTATTGTATATACTTGTAATTATTGTATAATTGTTGTATAATAAACTAGGTTAAGGAACTTGAGTATTTTCTGTTTTACCCACCCCTTTGGTTGTTGCAGTCCATTGGTTCATTCCAGTCCCAATTCTTGTAGTATTTTTAAAGAACCTGTTGAACCATTAAGGCGGTTCATAACAATTAGATCTTTTCTTTTTATGCCGATACTCATGATTCAGGGTGTTTGATTTTGCAATCTTCGCTTCTATGGTTTTTAATTCAATATTTTTTTTTTTCTTATTTTTAACAAATGATATTGGCGTCAATCACTTTCGATGTCAGGATGCCTTGTAGTTCCGATCAGGTGATTTAAACATTGTAATGTTTTTCATCAATTAGATATCCTTTGTTTTTAATATTTATAACAAACGCTATCAGTGTCAATGACCTTCGATGTCACGATACCAGGGAACTTCATATCAATCAATCAATCTTGTTGGTCCAATGAGGCGTTCATAACATTATGTTTCTGATTGATTTCGTTGCACTCTTGTTTTCTTTTGTAAAATTTCTTTAGTCTTTTTTTCCGCTAACTTCAAGAAATTTATTCGTCCTTTGAAAGGTTTCAAAGGAATTTTCATGCCGAATATTTTCTATAATAATGATTTTTATCATTGCTTGTCAGATGTAACATGTAAATAAAGCAATACAACCTTCATACATGCTGAAAAACATGAATAAACTGGAAAAGCACTCTTTATTTATGCCGATGTTCAGGATTTACGGCATTTGCTTTTGTAATCTTTGTTTTTAAGTTTTTAAATTTATTATCCTGCTAGTTTTTATTCATAACAAACAATATTGGCGTCAATGACCTTTGATATAAGGATGCCAGAGAACTCCAAATCAATCAGTAAATCTTATAGTTCCGATCAGAATATTTGAACGCTATAATGTCTCTGATTAGTTAGATATCCTTTTCTTTTAATATTTATAATTATCATTTACACAGTTAATATTTCTTTTAATCTTGTTACTCTACTTAAAATATTTTATTTTTCCTTGTTTCCTTTTCTCACAGGGCTATTCCCCCTGTTAGGGTCCCTGGGCTTATAGCATCCTGGTTTTCCAACTAGGGTTGTAGCTTAGCAATTAGTAAAATTGATAGTAATAAACGCTACCGGCGTCAATAACCTTAGATGTTAGGATGCCAGAAATCTCCGAATCAATCAATCAATCTCGTAGTTTCGATCACGTGATATTTACATGATGTTTCTGATCGGTTTCGTTAGTCTTGATTTGTTTGTGATTTTTCTTTAGTATTTTTTTCCAATAACTATAAGAAATTTATGAGTCTTTTAAAATGTTAACTTTTTATGAGGAATGGTTTTTAGCATTTCTTGTCATATGTAACATGTAAAAAGGGTAATACAACTTTCATACATGCTAAAGACAGGAATTTTTTTTTTTTATAAAAATAAAAACATTAAATTTATAACAGCCATAAAAAGTTTCTAACTTTACTAGTCGATTCCCACCATCAGCACTTTCTCTCTCTCTCTCTCTCTCTCTCTCTCTCTCTCTCTCTCTCTCTCTCTCTCTCTCTCTCTCTCTCCCCCAAGCTTAAAGCACTATGAGAGTTCAGACCTTCGCCACGGCAGCTTATTTCTAGATACCAGCTTGCCTTTCCCAGAATCAATTTACACCGCAGGTGTATATGAAGTCTGTGTGATACCTATAAGCGGACTTGGGGTTAATGTTAGGGTCATTTCGGTCGACCTTTTGCTTGACCTTGACCTTGCCCTTAGACCCAGGATATTCAAAGCATAATTAATCCCTGAAAGTTTCACTATATAAGCAAAGCTGTGGACAGGAAATTGTTCGCATACAAAGATACAAATGAAAGAAAACGGACAAACAGACGAACATGGACGAAAACCTATCCTCCTCCCAATTTCGTTGTCGAGTATAAATAATAGTTGAGACAGTTCGAAGCCGGACAAGGAAAACTGATTGCGTTCAAAGAGAAAAATTCTACTCTGTGGTCATTAAACATTCCATTACCTGTCCTTTGGCCAATCAGGACACGTTTTAGACAGACCAGAATAAACCTCGCTAAATTGCCATTTCGTGTACGTGCTCCTCGCATGAAATACCAACCATTGATTAAATAAAGCTAATGACATGGGACCTGGACAACAGTCGCTGGATGCTCTTTCATGATACACCTTTACGATGTATCTTTTCCTCGTTTTTTTTTTTTTTGCCAATTTGCTACTGTAATCAGCACAACTAGTTCTTTTTTTCTATCATATTAACTTACAAATTAGTGAAAAGACTATTGGGAGTTAAATGGCAGTACAGGATTAAAAATGAGACTATAAGAGAGATTACTTGAATGCCATTAAGTTAATGAGATCATGGAGAGGGGTAGATGTCGATAGCTTTGGCACGCTTTTCGCAAGAGATTAGCTCATCAGAATTTTAACTAGGCTCTACCACGGCAGCTTATTTCTTGACCTTTTTCTCTACCTGGACCTTGGCCTTTGACCTCATACACTCAAATATGAACCAAGTCTAAAGTCTGTGTGACAACGATGTCCAAACATATGGCTGATTACGTGAATTGGACAGTTTGCTTTGATTTTGACCTTGACCTTTGACCTTATCCTTCCAAAATTTAATCATTTCCAGATTCTGTACATAACAGTTAAAGCCTGCAAACTTTCATTACTCTACGATTTGATTAAAATTGTGGCCAGCAATCTGTTCACAAACAAAGACACACAAACAGGGGTGAAACATAACCTCCTTCCAACTTCGTTGGTGGAGGCGATGATAATAGTGCAGTTCAAACTAAATGCAAGATCCAAGACATTTATTAGCCAGAAGTACTTTGATCCAGCTCCATGAGAGGGATTAGTATGTTTATATCCTCTCCCCTAGAAGAACAATAATACTTCTTTTACTGATGGAAAAGTTCCCATACAGATTTGAAAGGTTTGCTCAGAGATGTACACGCTTCACTTGAGGACATTAGTAACAAGAGGGCAGACATAGAAAGGCTTCAGATATGATGCTCCCACGATGTGTTATCTCTTATTTATAAGCCCATAGGACTAGAGTCTTTAAGCAGTTTAATTTACAGGTCAAGAAACATTACTGCGAGGATGATAGTATGAAATGAACAGAGGGGAAGGCAACTTGTTTCAGAATTAGTGGAGGGATATGGTTTGGGCTACTCTCTTTCAAAGATAGAGGATAGAGGTCATGGGAGTATTATCTTCACAGCAATGAATAATACACGAATTTGATTTACATATATAATTATTACTGCAATATATACATACATTTATATATATATATATATATATATATATATATATATATATATATATATATATGCATATATATATGTATATATATATATATATATATATATATATATATATATATATTATATATATATATACATATACATATTTATGTATATATATATATATATATATATGTATATATATATATATATATATATGTATATATATATATATATATATATATATATATATATATGTATGCATATATACATATATATATATATATATATATATATATATATATATATATATATATACATATATATATATGTATATATATATATATATATATATATATATATATATATATATATATATATGTATATATAATATATAAATATATATATATATATATATATATATATATATACATATATATATATATATATACATATATATATATATATATATATATAATATATATATATATATATATATACGGAGCTACATAATACATCTAACCTATCTAACATTGCTTATTTTAACTTAGGTCAGAAGAGCTTTCTAAAATTCATTATATTTCCTATTATCAGGATTAATCGTCCATAGTGTAATAAGATAAAGCAAAATAGTTAGAAAGCTAAACCACAGTTAAGAACAATTAGGTAATATGCAAACAAAATCAAGTCAAAATTAACCAAAGCTCAAAAATGACAAAGTGAAATCTATACGCCAAGTAAATTTTCATCAAATCAGCGAAATAAAAAGAAAAAAAAATATTAACATTCCCAAGACAAATCTGAATAAGGATTATATATCACTTTTAACATATGTACAAACAGGGCACAAAAATTATTATTCAAGAAATACATATTGATATTCTTGGTTAAAAATCAAATGAACACCTTGAGAAAGAAATCCATAAATATGCAAATAGATTAAGTGCTAAATGTTTTAAACCTTTGAGACGCAAAATAAAAAAAATAAAAAAAACAATATGGATGTTGAGTTAGGTTAATTCCTTTTTTATATGAGGTTCTAAAACAAGGAAGAATATTTGCTTTGTATTGAACAAAGGAATTAATTTTTATTTAATTAAATGCCAATAAGATTCAACAGAATTATGACTGTAACACCTATGAGGGACAATGAGAACTTGAGTAAAGGTCAAATGGTGTCTGGTTTCAGTTCAAGTTTCATCAGAATAAATGGTCACCAGAACGTCAGCTGGGCAAGCCTAACCACAACAGTTATTTCCCCAGTAAACACCTTAAACTCATGGTCCAGAGCTGGGATCGATCTGCTGCTATGCGAATGCTAGGCGAACACATTTCATTTTTAATCATGTCATGCCATTTAACTCCTAATATATGCAATGTTAATTCTAATTGGCTAGTTCAGTGTTTGATAAATTACTATGGATGCTAATTTCTCTATATCAACACTATTTGATAAATGTTAATCTATAGTATTTATAAGCCTTTCAACATAGAACATGTATATGCTTATATTCGTAAATCAAACTCGCAAAGTTATTATTATTATTATTATTATTATTATTATTATTATTATTATTTTTATCCAAGCTACAACCGTAGTTGGAAAAGCAAAATGCTATAAGCGTAGGGCTCCAACGGGGGAAAATAGCCCTGTGAGGAAAGGAAACAAGGAAATAAATGAACAATATAAGAAGTAATGAACAATTAAATCAAAATACTTTAAAAAACATTAACAACATTAATCAATGGATTCTATAATCTGCAGAATTGAAGCTGCAATAATGCAACAAAATTATCCTAACTTAATTCATTGCATGGGTTGTTTTGGCCTGATTGGTAACGTCTCTGCCTCGTGTTTGCCAGTCGGGGGTTCGAGTCCCGCTCAGTCTCGTTAGTGCCATTAGTGTTTCAACCTTACCATCCTTGTGATCTAAGGTTGGTGGGTTTGGGAGAGCCTATAGGTCTATATGTCAAGTCATTAGCACTATTGCCTGGACCTTCCTGGTCCTAGCTGGGGTGGAGAGGGAGCTTGGGCGTGGATCATATGATATATGGTCAGTCTCTTGGGCACTGTCCTGCCTGATAGGGCAATGTCACTATCCCTTGCCTCTGTCATTCATGAGCGGCCTTAAAACCTTAAAACAACACTGACACGTGCACAATCATCCGTACACACAATAGCGAATGACCAAATCTTAAATCATAAGATTATAATTCATTATCGCTTTATTGCCGTTGCTAGCATTAATTTCACTAACATATTTTCATTAGCAGATATTGCACTTTATGCGAGCATATATAACCATCAATTAGTTCTTATCTTTCTGAAACAATATCACACAGATCTGACTTTCTCGTGTCAGATTTGGTTTAATGCATTGCAAATTATTTTTTTATCTTTCACCTCATTAACTTCTTTCTTTTCAGTTGTTTCTTTAACATTTTTTTTTGGGGGGGGGGGGGGGGTGTTTCTCATTCACAAAGTTTGGTATCGCTATGGGTTCCCCTCTGGGACCCACTTTTGCTAACATTTTTATGTGCTCCCTGGAGGAGACCATGCTCGAAAATTGCCCTTTGAGATACCATACCATCCACTGTTTTATGTCAGATATGTTGATGACACCTTCGCTTTATTCAGAAATGAATTCTGTGCTGACTCTTTCGTGGATTTTGCTAACTCACAGCACAATAATATAAGGTTCACAATAGAAAAAGAGGAAGGAGATAAATTACATTTTTTAGATGTGTTAGTATCTAGAGAGAGAGAAGGTTTTAATACCACGGTTTTTAGAAAAAAGACTTTTACTGGATTAGGTTCAAGTTTTTATAGCTCTTGTTTTTATAATTCTAAATTAAACTCTATTTTTACTCTTTTCTACAGAGCATTCCTACTTACTTCTATTTGGGAATGTTTTCATACAGAAGTACTTTATTTATGTGATTATTTTAAGAAAAACTGTTTCCCGACTAAATTATTTTTTAAACATCTTAACAAATTATTAAATAATAAATTGGCTCAGACTCAAAAAGTAACAACAGTACCCAAACTCAAATTTTATGCGAGCTTTCCTTTTATTCATGATGATTCCTTTAGACAGAAGTGTACTAAAATCATACATCAACATTTTCCAGCTGTTGTAGTAAACTTAATTCCTAAGAATCCTCTCACAGTTGGCTCGATTTTTCATTTTAAGGATCGATTGAGCCCTTTGATGTCCTCTGGTGTAGTTTATCAATATATTTGCCCAAAGTGTAACTCTGGGACCTACGTAGGATCTACCAAGAGGTTGTTGAAGGTCAGAATTGATTCTCATAGAGGTGTTAGTTTTCGAACGAGGTTGCAGAATAATCCAACCCAGAACATTCAAATATTCGTAATCATACAAAAATGTGCAAAATAAATATTGACAATAAAGATTTTAGCATTATAGGGCAGGTATCTAATTCCCCACGACCTTGCCGATTCTGGAGTCAATTTTGATTAAAAGACTGGTTCCATCGTTAAACACCCAAGCTTCCTCCATTCAATTGTACTTGTCATAGGTTTCATTGTTTTGTTCTGTACTTGCTAATGCCATTCAGTTTCTATTTGCGCTAATGCGAGGTTGGTTCCACTTCTGTTTTATGAATATTTTTACTTGAGTTTATAATCTTTTTTTTTTTACCAATTTTCACTTTATATACATATTTGTATATTACTGTTTCTTAATGTTATATATTTTACTTCCTATTTGCAGCCCTGGAATATGTGATAATGCCGATCACGAAACGTCGCGATCTTTAATAAATGGATATCTAGAACTACCTATTTCCCTGTCCTTTTTGAGAATGTAAGATAATGGCTGCCGCCACCTTCTCTGATGATATATATATATATATATATATATATATATATTATATATATATATATATATATATATATATATATCCACTGGAATTCATTTTAGGGTAATAGATTCTGGCCGGGCAGAAATTCGAAACCCTGCCCCTCCAGTCGAAACCATACTCGAGAGGGCCTCTACCAACTGAGCTATCAAGCTAGATATAAGCTTATAACAAGTCATCGTACGTATTCCTGTCTAATTTCGGAAATCTGTTCATAGACTTGAAATAACCACATCTCCAAAATGATAGCTGAATTGTGGGTTTGCAACACCTGGTTATTTGTGATAAATATAAATTACTAACAGTCGTGATTTCAATCAATGTAATAATCAACCATAATGGCATTTAATATCGAATTCTATCTTAGGAATATATATCCACTAGAATTCATTTTATGGTAATAGCTTCTGGCTAGGCAGAGATTCGAACCCCTGCCACTCACTTGGTAGAGTTCTTGCAAGCATGGTTTTGGCTGAATAGGCAGGGGTTCGAATCTCTACCCAGCCAGAGGCTATTTGCATAAAATGAATTCAGTGGATATATATTCACAAGATAGAATTCGGTAATAAATGCCATTGTGGTTGATATTTACATTGGTTGAAATCATGAGTGTTAGTGATATATATTCACTCTAAATAACCACGTGTTACAAACTTACAATTCCGCTATCATGGTGGAAATGGGTTTATTTCAAGGTCTATGAACAGATTCGTGAATTCGACAGTAATATGAACTGTGGCTTGTCATAAACTACATATCTCTTGATAGCTCAGTTGGTAGAGTCCTCGCAGGCATGGTTTCGGCTGGATGGGCAGGGGTTCGAATCTCAGCCTTGCCCGAAGCTATTACTATAAAATGAATTCCAGTGAATATATATTCCCAAGATAGAATTCTCTATTAAATGCCATTGTGGTGGATATTTACATTGATTAAAATCACGAGTGTTAGTGATATATATCCATCATAAATAACCACGTGTTGCAAGCTCATAATTCAGCTATCATGGTGGAGATGGGTTTATTTCAAGTCTATGAACAGATTCCTTTACTCCCGGGTTATTGGGTATAGCTTGTAAAGGGGTAATGATACACTCTTAAAGGTAACTCGTTGATGCTGCGTTCGTATTACATATTTATTGTTTGTTAAGTGGCTGAAGAACTCCAATCCGCATTCTGCGGATATGTAACTTGTTATACCTAATAAATCATTGACCAAAAGAGGGGAAACATATATTACAATGTATATACTGTAGATGTCCCAAAAACTTCAATTTCATTAGTCTTTACAAAACGCAAGTTTGTGGAAATTATTTTGATGTAAGTTTCCACTATTTTGTCCTCCATTAAGGATGAGAACAAAAAAGGTTTATTTGATTTTAAAGGTTTTAAAGGGCGCTCATGAATAGCAGGGGCAAGGGACAGTGACATTGCCCCATCAAGCACGACAATGCCCTAAAGATAGACCATATATACATATGATCAGCGCCCATGCCCCCTCTCCATCAAGCTAGGCCAAGGAAGGCCAGACAATGGCTGCCGATGTCTCTGCTGATAGACCTATACGCTCCCCCAAACACCCATCCTAAGCTCACTAGGATGGTGAGGTAGCAGCGGCCAAAGAAACTATTGGGTTTGAGCGGATTCGAACCCCAGTCTGGCGTCACAAGTCAGGGACGTTACCACATCGGTCATCATAACCCTCGAAGCTAATGCGCTCATTCCTGCAAGGAAGATTAATTTCCATACAATTAACTTATTTTGGAGTTAGGTGTCAGATGGAATTTTAAAAACTAAAAGGGCTTTCTGGTTTTGTAAAGTTAAAAATATATTACATGAGAATAGACTACACAATTGCGATGATACCAGGTAGTTTTTTTTTTTTTTTTAATTGCCAAATAATACTGATGACATTAATTGCGCAAGTCCTTTACTAATTTCCAATTTCATGAAAAGCATTTAGATTTGTCGAATCATCTATATATCAAATTCATTATTAAGAACATCAATCACATTAAGTAGGATCTTTTATATATAAACTATAAAAACTAAAAAAAATAGCAAGAGGAAGAGAAACAAGATAGAATAGCAAGCCCGAGTGTACCCTCAAGCAAGAAAACTCTACAACTTAAATTAATGCATATAGTGATCTACTTGAGGTGTACTGATGGCACTGTTCATTATTTTTCATATTGTTCATTTAAGTCCTTATTCCTTCCCTCACTAGGCTATTTTTCCCTGTTATAGCCCTTCGGTTTATAGCATCCTGCTTTTTCAACTACGGTTGTAGCTTAGCTACTACTTCTATTGTTATCATTGTTATTGCTTGATAAGCTATAACCTTATTTAGAAAAGCAGATGCTATAACCCCAGAGGCTCCAATAGGGAAAAATAGCCCAGTGAGGAAGGAAACAAGGAAAATACGATATTTTCAGAACTGTAACAACATTGAAATAAATGTTTCATTTATAAACTATGAAAACTTTTATAAAACAAGAGGAGGGAAATTAGATAGAAAAGGGTGCCTGAGTGTACCCTCAAGCAAGACAACGCTAACCCAAGAGACAGTGGAAGACTACAACTACTACTACTACTATTACTTCTACTACTTACTGCTACTACTACTACTACTACTGATAATACCAAAATTTCCAATCGATTGAAATTGTATTACTTACTCAATCGATCTAAGCTTTCGAGTGAAATTATTTAGATATAACCTGGGTATGGAGCGGTATGGATAGCATTTCAATTGTCTAAATAATCTATCTCCCTATTAATAAGCGTCCTAATGGCATAAATTAGTTCGATTCCAATGACTTGTGAAGACAGTTGATATTCAATTAACCTTTCTTCAGATTTTTTATTGACAGGGGAAGATTAAGATATGAAAGATAAATCTGTCTCTCCAACATGAAATCGCTTGAGAGAGAGAGAGAGAGAGAGAGAGAGAGAGAGAGAGAGAGAGAGAGAGAGAGAGAGAGAGAGAGAGAGAGAGAGAGAGAGAGCATTATCTTATAAAAAACACCGAGGGAATAAAAAGTTGATTGAAAATAGACACTTTCCAGATGTTGTGGTTCAACAGCTGCCAAATCTATACGATGCCATAAAGTTTTTTATTCTATTTTTCTGACAAGTGAATATTAATTTTTCTCTCTCTCTCTCTCTCTCTCTCTCTCTCTCTCTCCTCTCTCTCTCTCTCTCTCTCTCTCTCTCTCTCGTCGGCTTGGTTTAGATAACAAAATCTAGAATAGGTTTGGAGACAGCTTCTCCCTATATTAAATAAGTAATTCGAGTATCTACTGACATAAAAGTGTCACATGATAAGTCTCATCCTTTAAAACACAGCTCATAATAAAAACAAAATTGGACTAACCTGTTGCTCGTATACCAGTGATATGGAGACACTCATAAAACTTATAAAGCAAATTATTATAGAATATTTCACAACTTTACCATCCAATGCTGTATTATCTGCCCAGTCAAAGGACCCAATAAATTTTCTGGTGGAAGTAACTCAACTTGAGTGTATCGACACCAACATTACCTGGTCAGTCGAATAGCTCTTAACTAAAGTATGGCTACCAAATGTCAGAATATTGCCCCAAAAAGCATTGCTGTCTTCACCATGGAGAAGTAGGTTGAAGTCACTGTCCATGCAGTGTTATAACGCTTATGATCGAATTGGAGTAAATGTCTCCCATGTCCCTTTATTATCAATAGCTTGGCTACAACCCTAGTTGGAAGAGTGAGGTACTGTAATCCAAGGGCTCGACAGGGAAAATAGCCCAGTGAGGAAAGGAAATAAACAAGCAGATAGAGTAGCGTGCGTGAGTATACCCTCAAGCAAGAGAACTCTTACACAAGACAGTGGAAAACTATGATACAGAGACTTTTGCAATTAGCCAAGACTAGAGAACAATGGTTTGATTTTGGAATGTCCTTCTCTTAGAAGGGCTGCTTACCATAGCTAAAGAGTTTCCTATACCTTTAAAAAGAGGAAAGTAACCAGTGAATAATTGCAGTCAAGTAGTTAACCCCTTGAGTGCAGAAACTTAGTCTTGGAAACATTAAGAAGCCGCCATACAACTGCAAACAAGTTAGTGATATTTGATAGTGAGTACAATTTGATTCATTAATTCCGGTACACTGACATCTCCTTTCCTTCTTATCTAGTGAACCAGAAGTAATGAAGCCAACTGTACCTTACATCTATTGTCCCTACTTAATAATGATAACAGTAATAGGAGAGAGGAGAGAGAGAGAGAGGAGAGAGAGAGAGGAGAGAGAGAGAGAGAGAGAGAGAGAGAGAGAGATCTACTATATAAAGTACATATTATATGAGGATAATGCTGTAACATTTTCCCTCCCTGACTTAGGTATTTATGGTCAATTTCGATAAAATAAGGAGGACTCAGCGGGCAAACAGGGCTTACTCTGAAACTAGAGCTAATATGTATTTAATATTATGGTGGCTTCGGATCTTCCTAATAATCGGCTTAGAATATCTTCAGATGCTCGGTTACTCCTTGAGCTAGGTACGTCTTTTCATTTCCTTAAGAAGCTTAACTTGATAAAGGCCATTTTTAAAGCACCAGACATCTTTGAATAAACGTGTCAGTGGAATTTTGAATTTTGATAAACGTTTTTTATTTTTCCATGTATTTAGATAGTCTTTCTTCCTTTCTTTTCATCGATAGGGGGACGATAGAGTTGTTACAGATAATTTATTCATGTTTCAATATCATCATCATCATCATCATCATCGTCCTCACCATATTCCACTACGCCTATTGACGCAAAGAGCATCGATTAGATTTCACTAGTCGTCTCTATGTTTAGCTTTTAAATCAATACTACTGCATTTATCATCTCCTACCTCATGTTTCATAGGCCTCAGCCATGTAGGCCTTGGTCTTCCAACTCTCTAGTGCCCTGTAGAGCCCAGCGGAACGTTTGGTGAATCAATCTCTCTTGGAGAGTGCCTTGTCAGAAATTTGCATAAAAACAGAAAAAAAGAAAAAAAAAACGGTAAATGCCTGGCAACATTTATTCCAGGATTTTTTACATTTTAAAAAGAGATATATTGCCATAAAGGAGTGATATTACGATCACCAACCAGTAAAACATAATAACATAGTAGGATAAAATTAAGGCCGCCTGTATTTTACTGGATACGGCTGTAAACCAATATTTTTACGAAGAATTTTTCTATCAAAATTACGGTTTATCTCAACAGTGTGAGAAATACTATTCTCGTTTATTTTAAAGAGAAGCCAATTCATTTATATTATATATGTTTTTATTCTATTCAATTTATGATCGGTATTTTTATTTCAAATAAATAGTTTTCTTATAAAAGTGCGAAGAAAAACTGATGAAAATGTTGATTTTATCAGCAAAGCTAAATACGAAAAGGTGGAATTGTTTAAATCATGAAGCGAATTATTTTATTACAAAAAACCCTGTCTTTATGAAAATATTCTCCTGAATATTGCCTCAACCGTAATATTCCCGAATTTATGCTGCTGATTTCACGGCTGAGGAATATCCGATTGTTAGGATTCGATTATAGTGAAATATGATCATGACTACACTTCCATAGTGAATATCCTTCAAGTAAATCTACTATGGTATTAGGATCTCAGAGGGAGAATGTCTTGGAGTGATATGAAGGGCGAAGTTAAAATTACTAGTGTATTCTACTACTGTTTTTTTTCACGGAGAAAAGACAGAAGAGGTGACCCGAAACACGTGTTGAAGCCAAATAATAAATGGAGAAATTTAAATTGCAGTTTCCCTGTTAATCTGAAAACTATCAGGTACTCAAATTTTCCAGAGGGATGCTGTTGTACCAACCGTGTGTCACACAATTGTACATAATTCCTTTTGCATATATTATGCTTGTATCTTCGCTCTTCCCACGCACTAAACGAACATGAACATTCATGTCTGCTGTTTCCTCTGTAACATTGTCTGTCTTGTTAACTTGTTATGTCCTGTTGCCTGAGGTTTTGTATATAAAGGAGTGTGTTCTATAACAATATAACTCAGTCGATTGCATCCTGCCTTTGAGTTCACAACCCTCTCTCGGCTCGTCACATTGGTGACCCCGGAAGTCGACTCGCTCCCCACTGCCTTCCACCCCCCACCTCCCTCGCCTCTCCATCGTTGGTACTATGACGGAGACGGACTCTACTACAGCAGTTGGCGCTGCGGCCGCCCCATTGAAACTTTCACCATTCGCCAGCAGAGGAAGCGTTTGCTTGGTTTCAAACGCGCAGAAGTCACTTTCTATCAGGGGCGTGACTCGCTCAACCACCAAAGCGGATTATGTTCTCGCGGCGATACCCGAGGACACCTTCCCAGAAATATCCGCCTGGCTTTGTGAACATGGAGACACCCAATAGCGTATGACGCCCTCAAAACATACCTTCTGCAGCAGTACTCGCCGTCGCAGCCGCCCGTATAGCAAAAGCTTTTTCAGCTCTCGCAACAACCGTTGGGGGACCAAAGGGCTTCGCTTGCCCTCAGGGAAATGACCAGTATCGCTCGCCTTCACCTGCCGCAGACGGCTCCCCTCATGAGGTGAACCTACTTCGTGCCCTTTGGATACGCCGTTTACCCGAACCTGTACGCGCTGCCATACCCGATGTCGATAGTTTACCTATAAAGGACTTGATACCAAAGCCGACGCCCTTATGGACAGCCACTTCAACACCTCCATCAACGCCTCCACCCCTGACGATGAGGATGCCTATTCAACGTCAACCGAAGCTGTCATGAATTAAGCCGTGACATACACGCCTACCCCGTGACGTGCCGAAGCAGCGACAAAGCCGCCCACCCACCCACCAATCGCTCGCGCCCCTACGAACGACTTCTACAGCCACTTCTCTACCTCCATCCGCCGCAGTTTTGCTACTCAACCACTTCAGATTCGGGGCAACCGCGAAGAAATGTGCCCAAAGATTGTCAGTGCCCAAAAAACGTGTAAGTAGGCCATCGCTTGTGGCGGTGGCCTCCCATGTTTCTAATCTTTTCTTTTTACAGGATGCAGGAACGGGCTTGCGATTTTTGGTAGACACGGGTGCTTGTCGTTCTCTTTTGCCAAGGAAACTCTCAAGGCACGACGTAGTCTGTCTACATCTGCCGACGTCCGCTTGGTAGCTGCCAACGGATCTGCGATACCCACCTACGGTACGAGAACCTCACATTATCTTTCGGAAACAGTAAATTCAATTGGAAGTTTCTCGTTGCTGACGTCACAATGCAAATCCTCGGTGCGGATTTCCTCTCTCATTTCACCTTCTGGGTCGATGTCGCCCACCGACGATTGGTCAACGCAGACTCGTACTTGTCGACACCTCTTCAACCCGCCCCCTCTAACCTCGCTCTCTCACATCAGCGCACCCACGGATGCCTACGCCCCACCTCCTCACGTCGTACCCGGAAGTTTTCTGTCCAGAACTTCGCCAAACGCCCACGATTCCTGCCAAGCACGGTATTTATCACCATATCAAGACGACGGGACCCCCAGTTTTCGCAAAATTCAGACGTCTGGCACCGGAACGATTGGCAGCCGCCAAACAGACGTTCGCCGAAATGGAGAAAATGGGCCTTTGCCAAAGAAAGACGGCTCCCTCCGTCCGTGCGGAGATTACAGGCGCCTGAACATGCAAACAAAACCGGATACTACCCCCTCCCAAATATTGCCGATGTGACCTCCTACCTGCACAAAGCGAAGGTTTTCTCTACGCTCGACCTCCTGAAGGGGTATTATCAGGTGCCTATGAACCCAGAAGACATCCCCAAGACCGCCATCACCACTCCGTTTGGCACATACACCTTCATTCTCCTGTTTTGGCCTTCGTAATGTTGGGGCAACGTTTCAACGTCTCATGGATGGCATCTTAGGGACTTCCCTTTCTGTGTATGTTATGTGGACGACATACTTGTGTTCTCCTCCTCAAAAGAGGACCACCTCCCTCACCTGCGCATCGTGCTCGACCGCCTGCAACAAATGGCCTTGTAGTCCGGTACGACAAGTGTACCTTGGCGCCAACGAAGTGTCGATCTTAGGGCACCGTATCACTCCTGAAGGAGTCCATCCCCTCCGTGAGAAGGTAGCAGCCGTTCAGAATTTCCCTCGCCCTCGACCGTCAAAGCTCTGCAGGAATTCTTGGGCATGATCAACTATTATCACCGTTTTCTGCCAGCCATTGCCGCCACTCTTGCTCCCCTCTATGCCTCCCTCAAGGGCAAGCCAAAGGACCTGAAGTGGGGTCCCCTTCAAGAAGCAGCCTTCTGCAATGCAAAGAATGCCCTATCAACTGCTGCGGCTCTCACTTTCCTATCCCACACGCCCCTTTCCTCTCCACCAATGCCAGCGACGTCGCTATGGTGCAGTACTCGAGCAGGTGGTCAAAGGCTCGCCCCGGCCCATTGGCCTTCTTCAGCAGAAAACTGTCCAAGGCAGAATTGGGTTATTCTACCTTCGATCGAGAATTGCTGGCGGTGCACTTGGCTGTCCGTCACTTTCCCCATTTCTTAGAAGGTACGCCCTTCGTCATTCGCACAGACCACATGCCTCTGGTGCACGCCTTCACTCGACAGTCTGACGCCTGGTCCGCCTGTCAACGCCGACATATCTCCGTGGCTGAATACAATTGCACCCTCCAATACGTCCCTGGGAAAATGAATCCCGTTGCCGATGCCCTGTCAAGAAACACGTTGGCTGCCATTCAACTGGATTGGATTACAACGCCCTGGCTGAAGCCCAACGACAGGATCCAGAGTATCAAGCTTGTAGGACATCCTGCACGTCCTCTCCGTTGGAAGATTTTCCTCGAAGACTCCAACACTACCCTCCTCTGTGACGTCAGTACTGGTAGACCGCGACCCTTGGATTCTGCTCCCATGCGCCGACAGGTGTTTGATTTCATTCACGGCCTTTCACATCCCTCGTGCCGTTCTACTGCAGCAGCTGCTGAAGGCAAAGTTCATTTGGCACGGCATTTCTAAGGATGCTAAGGATTGGGTCCGCGCCTGTACTTCTTGCCAAACTTCCAAAGTACATCGACAAACGGATTCAGGAGTGGGCACCTTTCCTCAACCTCAGCGTCGTTTCGCACACATTCACGTCGACGTTGTGGGCCCCCTACCCACATCACAAGGACATCGTTACCTGTTTACCGTCATCGACCGCTCCACACGTTGGCCTGAAGCCATTCCCATGGAAACTGCAACGTCCGCCTCATGTACATCTGCCATAATCTCTGGATGGATTTCAAGATTCAGTATGCCTGAGCATATTACTTCTGACAGGGGAACCACTTTCACCTCTCAATTGTGGACGTTATTAGCGAATCTCCTGGGCATCACCCTACATCAGACAACGGCCTACAACCCCGCTGCCAATGGAATGGTTGAACGTTTTCATCGCACCCTCAAAGCAGCTTTGATGTCCCGCTGCAAGGATTGCAACTGGTTTACTCAGCTTTCCTGGGTCCTCCTGGGACTAAGGACCACTCCTAAAGACGCCCTCGACGTCTCGGCAGCTGAAATGGTGTATGGCGACCCGTTGGTCGTCCCTGCCGAATTTTTTCCTTCTACAACCTCCTCCGACGATCTCCAGCGCATACGTCACGTCGTGGGAAAATTTACTCCGTGCCGCCAGAATTACAAGCCCCCAGCGAAGCATCACATACCAACGGACTTGCACTCTGCAACGCACGTCTTCCTGCGCAACGACACTAGCAAGCCACCACTAACGTCCCCTTACACGGGCCCTTTCCTTGTGATCCGACGCAGTCCGAAAGCATTCCTACTAAACATTCGGGGCAAAGAAGACTGGGTCTCCATTGATCGTCTAAAACCTGCTTATCTTCTGCCAGATGACCCGCCTACAGTTCGCCTCTCCAGATCAAGGCGCCCTATTTAACATATACAGTATGTCATTTTTAGGGGGGGAGCCATGTACCAACCGTGTGTCACATAATTGTACATAATTCCTTTTGCATATATTATGCTTGTATCTTCGCTCTTCCCTCGCACTAAACGAACATGAAAATTCATGTCTGCTGTTTCCTCTGTAACATTGTCTGTCTTGTTAACTTGTTATGTCCTGTTGCCTTGAGGTTTTGTATATAAAGGAGTGTGTTCTATAACAATATAACTCAGTCGATTGCATCCTGCCTTTGAGTTCACAACCCTCTCTCGGCTCGTCACACTGTCTTCGATTCTTAGGCGCTATTAAGATATAGTCTATTATATATATATATATACACACATATATATATATATATATATATATGTTATATATATATATATATATATATATAGACATATATATATATATATATATATGTCTATATATATAAATATATATATATATATATATATATGTGTGTGTGTGTGTGTGTGTGTATGTGTGTTGTACAGTATACACGTACTGTATATACAAGTAAGGATAGCATATCTGTCCTTTAAATGACTAAATCACTGGTCAAAGAACTCTTCGACATGCATACTTAAATTATTATCCAGAGCTATAAAGAAACGTCTATTGCTATCAATTTGTAGAATTCTATGGTTAATTATGACTATACGCATTTTTTTTTCACGAGACGCATTTGCACTGACTCGCAGTGGTGCCCTTTTAGCTAGGAAATGTTTCCTACTAGCTGACTGGTTAAAATTATCTTATTCAACCAATCAGTTAGCAGGAAACTTTTCCAAGCTAAAAAGGTACCACTGCGAGTCAGTGCAAATCACGCCTCTTTAAAAAAAAATTAGTATAGTTCTATGCATCAACTCCCATTTTAAAACTTCTAATCCGTTGTACTTCTGACCATGACGGAATGTTCAGTGTTCCCATAGCGCCTTCGTCTTATACAACAAAAGAAAAATTAATTGATTACTCGCTTAACTTTTATTCTTTACAAATATATATAGCTAGGAAAAAATGAAAATTACATTCCTACCACATTTTTGTACTTAACAAAGACATTATTATTATTATCATTATTATTATTATTATTATTATTATTATTATTATTATTATTATTATTATTATTATAGCTACAAGCCTAGTTGGAAAAATAGGATACTATAAGCCCAAGGTCTCCAACAGGATAAAAATTGCCCCATTAGAAAAGGAATTAAATAAACTACAAGAGAAGTAATGAACAATTGAAATGAAATATTTTATCAACGACAACACAAAATAAAAGGTATGTGGAGAGAGAGAGAGAGAGAGAGAGAGAGAGAGAGAGAGAGAGAGATTGGTAAAGTGAACTGACTCTGTGGCCTTTTATCATAACGATCTACTCTGTAATCCCGTGAATTAATTCCGGAGAATTCTTATGACGAGTTTTAATGTTATTTTTCGATCCTCGACACATTTTTAAGAGTTCCGTTTACGACTTGTGTAATCCTTTTAGGATCCTTTAACATTGCTCTTTACATCTTTCGTCCTGACACTTAACTTCCTAATAGGTTACAGGTCCAGGTGATGAGTGCCAAGTTAACTTTAACTTTTTCCTTATCGTGGTATTTGGTTCTTCGTTTTTAAGCCTTCTGCAGGATATGTGAAGATTGACATAGGAAAGGACATTCCAAAATCAAATAAATTTTCTCTAGTCTTGGGTAGTGTCACTTATGTCTTCTTCGCTCAAGGGGTTAATTATTGCACTGTAATTATTCACTGGCTACTTTCCTCATGGTAAGGGTAGAAGAGAGACTTCATCTGTGGTAAGCAGCTCCTCTAGGAGAAGGAAACTCTAAAATCAAACCATTGTTCTCTATTCTTAGATAGTGCCATAGCCTCTGTACCATGGTCTTCCACTGCCTTGGGTTAAATTTCTCTTGCTTGTGGGTACACACAGGTACACTATTCTATATGATTTCTCTTCCTCTTGTTTATTATCTAGTTATTTTATAATTTGCTTATGAAAGATCTATTGCAATGGTATTAGTGTTCTTAAAATATTCTATTTTAGTTGCTCATTGCTTTTCTTGTAGTTTATTTATTTCTTTGTTTCTTTTCCTCATGGGCTATTTTCCCTGTTTGAGCTCTTGGTCTTATATAATCCTGCTTTTCAAACTAGGGTTGTAGCATAGGTAGTGATTATACCAATAATAATACAGAAGTATTGGGAATATGAATCTACACAAGAGGGAAGCAATAATGTATTTGGAGAAAATGCACGAACAAGGGTTTCCAATAATGATACTCGAATGAAATACCGTAAAGTACAGTCATAAGAAGCGAAAAATCCATATACACAATTCTATGCGTAGTTGGAAGTTCACACCCATCAGAAAAAGACAATCATTAGTTTCTACCTTCATGCAATAATGCCTGCTTCAATGGCATTTAAAGGTTCATTGGCTGCTCATGAATGGCAGGGGAAAAGGAGAGTAAAAAGGACCTAACTAGCAGGACAGTGCCATAGAGAATGACCATCTATCCATATATGATCAGCGACCAATCTAGGACAATGGAGGGTCTGGCAATAGTTGCTGATGACTTAGCAGGTAGACTTATAGGCTCCTCCCAACACCTTATCCTTTGCTTACACGTATGGTGAGGTTGCAGGCACTACAGGAAACTATCAAACATGAATGGAACTCAACCCCCAGTTTGATGATCGCCAAACAAGGACGTTTCCAATAGGCCACCGCAACCTTAAGTATGTATATATATATATATATATATATATATATATATATATATAAACTTTAGTTTGTCCAACAAAATTAAGTGAAACTATAAGTCTCGTACATCATTGAACTATATATTCTATAAATGTAAGAAGTTGAAAAGTGTTTAGATAAGGAACAAAATCAATTTACAATTGATCTATTGTCTATAAGCATTAAAACTACCCCTTGAGTTTCCCGTTCACTCACAATGTTCTGTTGACAAATAGAAACTAGATAGGGACTCTGAGATTGTAGACCTCCGCCATGGTACCTTATTTCTCGAAACCACCTTGCCTTTCCCAAAATCCGTTCAGACCGTAGGAGTATTTGAAGTTTGTGTGACAACCATGAGAGAGCTTGGGGTAAAGGTTAGGGTTCATTCGGTTGACCTTTTGCACGACATTGGCCTTGACCTTTGACCAGGGACTTTTAAAATTAGGTCATTTGTGCAGCTCAACTTAGCAAATCATCCCTGAAAATTTCATTAATCTATAAAAAAAATTATAGCAAGGAAGTTCTTTCACCAATAAATAAAATGGCAAAAGGACAACCAGACAAACAAGGGTGAAAACATAACATCCTTCAAATTTCGCTGGTGGAGGTAAATATCGCTAAACTGAACTATATGTATTTATTTCAGCCTCGGATAGGAACACTAATTACTGGCCAAGTCAATCCAATTGTCACCAATTCCTTATGAAATCTTTGCTCACTATGAATGAAGATCTGTTTGGTTTTCCAGAGAGAGAGAGAGAGAGAGAGAGAGAGAGAGAGAGAGAGAGATTGGTACAGTGAACTGCCTTACTGGCATTTTATCATATCGATCTACTCTATGATCCCGTGAATTAATTCAGGAGAATTTGTATGACGAGTTTTAATGTTCTTTTTACGACCCTCGGCCCATTTTTAAGAGTTCCGTTTACGACTTAATGTAATTCTTTTAGGATCCTTCATCGTTGCTCTTTATGTCTTTTGTCCTGACACTTAAAGTGCTAATAGGCTACAGCTTTAGTTAATGAGTGCTAAGTGAACGTATACTTTTCCTTATCCGGGTTTTTATGTTCTTGGTTTTTAAGTCTTCTGAAGGATGTGTGAAGATCGACACATGAGAAGGACATTCCAAAATAAAACCATTCTTCTCTAGTCTTGGGTACTATGACTTATGTCTTCTTCGCTCAAGGGGTTAACCAATGCACTGTAATTATTCACTGGCTACTTTCCTCATGGTAAGGGTAGACGAGACTTTATTTGTGGTAAGCAACTCCTCTAGGAGAAGGAAACTCTAAAATCAAACTATTGTTCTCTAGCTCAAATGGTTTATGGCCATAGCCTCTGTAACATGGTCTTCCACTGTCTTGAGGTAAATTTCTCTTGCTTGTGGGTACACTTAGGCACACTATGCAATATGATTTCTCTTCCTCTTGTTTATTTTTTAATTCTTTGTAATTTGTTTATGAAAGATATATTCCAATGCTGTTAGTGTTCTTGAAATATTCTATTATAGTAGTTCATTACTTTCCTTGTAGTGTATTTATGCCTTTGTTTCTTTTCCTCATGAGCGCTTTTCCTTTTTTGAACTGTAAAGCTTATATAATCTTGCTTTTCATAATAGGTTTGTAGTTTAAGTACTGATAATACCAATAATAATAATAATACAAAAGTATTGGAAATAGGAATCTACACAAGAGAGAAGCAATATTGTATTTGGAGAAATACACAAGCAATGGTTTTCAATATGGATACTTTAATGAAATACCGTAAGTACACAGTCATAAAAAAACGAAGAATCCGGATACAGAATCCTCAGCGTAGTTGGAAGTTCACATCCCTCAGAAATAGATAATTATTAGTTTCTACTTCCATGCAATAATGCCTGCTTTCATGGTGTTTAAAGGTTTAATGGCTACTCATGAATGGCAGGGGCAAGGGACAGTGGCAAACCCTAACTAGCGGAATAATGCCCTAGAGACTGACCATATATCGTTATGATTAGCTCCCAAGCCCCCTCTCCACCCAATCTAGGACCATTGGGGCTCAGGCAATGGTTGATAATGACTTAGCAGGTAGATCTATTGGATCCTCCCAACTCCTTATCCTTTTCCTTTGCTCACAAGTATGTTGACGTTGCAGGCACTACAGAAAACTATCAAACTTGAGCGGGACTCGAACCCAAGTTTGATGATCGCCAAACAAGAACGTTTCCAATAGTCCACCGCAACCTTAAGGATAAAAGAACGATTAGTTTGTCCAACAAAATCAAGTGAAACTATAAATCTCGCACATTAATGAGCTATATATTATATAAATGTAAGAAGTTGAAAAGTGTTTAGATAAGGAACTAAATCAATTTATAATTGATCCATTGCCTATGATTATTAAAGCTACCCCTTGAGTATCCTTTTCTCCCATAATAGTCTGTCGACAAATAAAAACTAGATAAGCACTTTGAGAGTGCAGAGCTCCACCACGGTAGCTTATTTCTTGAAACCACATTGCCTTTCCCAAAATCAGTTCAGACCGTAGGAGTA
>NC_090725.1:335481277-335483777 GCF_036898095.1 Palaemon carinicauda
TTAATGAGTTTTAACGTTTCAGTAAGTAAAAATATTGCTGATGATCAGCTTAAGTATTCTTCAGATTCTGAGCCGTTTTTGAAATAGAGTTCACTCATGTTTGGCAAAAGCTTTCCTTGTTAAATCCTTCTGCTTAAAGCTTGCCATCCGCATTGTAGTGTACCGTACGTGTTTCATAAACGCTGGTACATTGTAACTGCTTAGACTTTTTATCTTATCACTCACTCTTCCCTGCACTCTTTCCTGTGTTACCCTAGCACCAAGGAAGAATATCACACAACTTAAAATATGATAACGCATGATTAATTGATTATAAGTTGCCAGGATGCCAGATATAGTTATAATCAATCAATCAATCAAGCGTTAACATGTTTTAAATTGCGTGACGTTCTTCTTCGGAAGTCACTGTATATAAACTTGATGATTGTTAAATACAGTTTACTTGCATTCGTTTCGCCTTTCAGTTATCACCTAACTGCCCGCTCCCACAGTAGAATTGGAAAGGACCATTTTATGACGAAAGGAAAGAAGGAAATTAATAAACTACAAGAGAGGTAATAAACAATTAAACTTAATCATTTCAAGAACAATAACAGCATTGAAACAGATATTTCATATAAAAACTACAAACACTTGAAGAAAAACAAGAGCAAGAGCAAGAAGTTAGAATAGTGTGCCCAAATGTACCTACTACAGAGAGCGTCATTAACACTTAGAGCTACAAATAAGTTATATTTACATTTACATCAATTTGTCTGCCATCACTGTGATACAACATAATCAATGGATACTGAGGTGGGATTAGTGCACAACGAACAATATAATATTTCCTATATCAAACCAATATTTCGTAGGCCTATGTCTTTTTTTTGTATATTCGTAACTGCGTGAAAGGTAGGTGATAATAGCCTCTTGCCTGTTGGCCTACTAATTTTTATACAGTTTGAGTTGAAGTAAAATTCTGAAATTCATGGTTGACTCGTGATTTAATTTCCCTGCGTGTTTTGCAACACTTACTGCAATCTTATTCAAATGGTAATTGAGTTATACATCGTTTTACTCAGTATCAAATAATTAATCCAATAACCCGGCATATGACCCTATTAAACATATGTTGTTATGAAACCAGATTTCATTTAGGCCCTTTATCAGCATTACAGCGACCTCTATATCGAATATCGTATATATATATATATATATATACACATGTATATTATATATATATATATATATATACACATGTATATTATATATATATATATATATATAAATATTATATATATACACACACACACACATATATATATATATATATATGTGTTGTGTGTGTGTGTGTGTGTGTTTATGTATAATCATTCTGAATAATCTGTAATACTTTCAAAGTCTTTTACCTTCTATTTTCCCAATTCCTATATCTTAAAAAAAAGAAACTAGAAATAAGTAATTCTGCATATCTAGATATGCTGACATGAATGCAATATGCAACAGATAATTTTCTTAAGAATTATCCGAACATAGTTCCAAAATATTGTAAATAACTCGCAAGAGATTTACCTTTCATGTCATGCTATATGGAATGCCTGTGTGAAAAGCTTCAACAACAATAGACTCCATATAGATAAAAGGGTGAGCAATTAGTTTAGAGGTTAAGTTACTCGCCCTGTACCCTTCTCTACCCTGGAGAGAGAGAGAGAGAGAGAGAGAGAGAGAGAGAGAGAGAATAACTTTCTAAATTAGCCCTAGCTTGACTTGTTACAGTTTTATAATAGTTGGAGTTTACTTCACGTCATAATCAGCAGAGAGAGAGAGAGAGAGAGAGAGAGAGAGAGAGAGATAGAGAGAGAGAGAGAGAGAGTCCTGTCAACCCTAGTTTGACTTGCTGCAGTATATTAATAGCAAAATGCTTACCTCCCAACATAATCAGCACAAAGAGAGAGAGAGAGAGAGAGAGAGAGAGAGAGAGAGAGAGAATAGCCCTGTCAATCCTAGTTTGACTTACTACCGTACATTATTAGCAAGAAGCTTATTTCACGTCATAACCAGCAGAGAGAGAGAGAGAGAGAGAGAGAGAGAGAGAGAGAGCGCCCTGTCAACCCTAGTTTGACTTGCAACAGTATATTAATAGCAAGGTGCTTACTTCATGTCATAATCAGCAGAGAGAGAGAGAGAGAGAGAGAGAGAGAGAGAGAGAGAAAAAAAATAAAATATTTTCGTCCATATCTATAGCATTTTTGTAAATTATGTAATCTTTTCCCACACACGTGTCTCTGTATGCTTGTTTTCTATCTATACCCTGTGACTAATTACAGAAAAAAGATAAAGGTTTCCGAAACTTTTGATGTCTGGGGAAAAATCCTTTTCAGCAGGTAACAATACATCTGTTGTTGACGACTTGATTGGCACTTGATGATGGGCCCCAAGCCTTTGTTCATAGGACTGCGCGTAGCTTTAACAATACAACACATCTTTTTTTATCTTTTTTGTATTTATATTCGTAGTG
>NC_090725.1:335485781-335500781 GCF_036898095.1 Palaemon carinicauda
AGAAGCGAAATGTTAATTTCATCGAACGAAAACCATTAGCTCAAAAAAGTCTATATGAATGATAAATAGTTTGAATAGAACAGTAGAAAATGTATTAGAAGAGTATACCCAATAGTAAATAATTATAATATGAAAGCATAACTCAAAATAAAATATAAGCTACTTAATCAGACTTGAAATAAAAGGATATTCAGGGAATTTGTTACAATTACAGAGAGTCTAAATAACTATATGATTACTAAAATTCATTTTTATTTTTAATAATTTTGATAAAATTTTAAATAAAAGGATATTCAGGAAATTTGTAATCATTACAATGAGGCAAAATAACCATATGATTAATAAACTAAATTGGTTTATTTTAATAATTTAGATGGAAAACAGAATAAGTAAATAAATTACACCAATCTCCTGTTAACCAGTTTGAAATTTGAGGACAAATTTTCGCTTTTCTTTTCTTCATTCTTGATCACACGTTCATAATCTTATGGTAATGAGTTTTCCTGTTGCTTACATTTAAATGGGAAACTTACTTAAGTGGCGCCGAGGAAAAGGAAGAATCCACGAACCTTGGAAAGTTGGTTTCTTTCCAACATTGTCCTTTTAAATGCACACACACACACACACACACACACACACACGAGGGAAAGCATACACCAGAAGCTTATTAAGATTCTATCTTATGAGATTTTCCCTGTTAGGGCTTATAGCAAGTAATAATAATAATAATAATAATAATAATAATAATAATAATTATAATAATAATAATGATAAAGATTTAAAGCTTTCAAGGGCACTCATGAATGCCAGAGACAATCGACATTGATATTGCCCTATCTAGCAGGACTATGCCCTAGAGACTGACTATATCATATAATCAGCACCCATATCCCCTCTCCACTGAAGCTAGGACCAAGGAGGGCCAGGCAATTGCTGCTGATGACTCAGCAGATAGAGCTATAGCCTCCCCAAAAAACCCATCCTTAGCTCACAAGGATGGTGAGGTTGCAGCCACCAAAGAAACTAACGATTTACAGTGGAACTCGAACCCCAGTCGGGCGTTCACCAGTCAGGGACGTTACTTCATTGGCCACCACAACCCATCTTCTGTTTTATTTAGCTTTAAGGAATAGTTATTTAGCCAGAAATTGTTTTGTGGTTATTTATATGTAGAAGGTTGGTCAGGGCACCAGCCACCTGTTGAGATACTACCGCTAGAGAGTTATTGGATCCTTTGACTGGCCAGATGGTGCTACATTGGATCCCTCTCTCTGGTTACTGGTAATTTTTTCCTTTGCCTACATAGACATTGAATAGTCTGGCTTATTCTTTCTACGTTCTTCTCTGTCTTCATACACTTAACTACACTGAGATTATCAAACAATTCGTACTAGTTCAAGGGGTTAACTACTGCACTATAGTCGTTCAGTAGCCTCTTTCTTCTTGGTAAGGGTAGAGGAGACTCTTTAGCTATGGTTAACAGAACTTCTAAAAGGACACTCTAAAATCAAACCATTGTTCTCTAGTCTTGGGTTGTACCATAGCCTCTGTACCATACCCTTCCACTGTTGTGGATTAGAGTTCTGTTGCTTGAGGGAACACTCGAGCACACTATTCTATCATAATTCTTTTCCTTTTATTCAAGTTTTTATAGTTTGTATATACAAGATATATTTTAATTTGTTAATGTTATTAAAAAGAATGATTTGATTGTGCATTAACTCTCTTGTAGTTTAATTATTTCCTTCTTTCATTTCCTCAGTTGGAGTCCTTAGACTTATAGCATCCTATTTTTCCAACTTAGCTTTTAATAATAATAATAATAATAATAATAATAATAATAATAGGGGAGAAAGCTTTAAGCGTTATCTGTTTCCTCTATTTGGCAGACAAATAATTTTATGAGCCTTTTTAAACTGATTGAACAATAAACATTCAATAACTAGAACGGCCACTCTGTAGAGCGCATACCTTTGCCTATATCATTTTATATATATATATACATATATATATATATATATATACATATATATATATATATATATATATATATATATATATATATATATGTCACGTAATATATGTATATATATACACACCTATATATATATATTTATATATACATATATATATATATATATATATATATATATATATCATGTTATATATACAGTATATAAATATAAATATATATATATATATATATATATATATATATATACATATATATATGTATACATATATATATATATATATATATATATATATACATATATGTTTATATATATATACATATATGTTTATATATATATATATATATATATATGTATATATATATATAAATATTCATATATATACATTTATATATTTATTATATATAAGCATTTAAGGGCAACAATGGCACGAAATATCCAACAATATGAAACATGCAATGGAAAGTTAAATAGGTTTTTCTATTATCAGTGCGAGAGAGAGCCTTATTGCCTTATTGCCTTATTTTTTGTTTGGGTTCCCCTAGGTCCCTCAGTGTGAGGCACCTCGTATATCCACCAGAGAGTTGCTAATGCATCTTCCGGTGTATTTTGCATCTTCCAGTCTTGGATGGTCTGGGATGCATCTTAGGTATTTATCGAGCTTATTCTTAAACACATCTACGCTCACTCCTGATATGTTTCTTAGATGAGCTGGCAGCACATTAAATAGTCGCTGCATTATCGATGCTGGTGCGTAGTGGATTAATGTCCTGTGCGCCTTTCTTAGATTACCTGGTATATTTTTTGGCACTATTAATCTACCTCGGCTTGCTCTTTCTGATATTTTTAGCTCCATGATGTTTTCAGTAATTCCTTCTATTTGCTTCCATGCTTGTATTATCATGTAGCGTTCTCTTCTCCTTTCTAGACTGTATAGTTTTAAAAATTTCAGTCTTTCCCAGTAGTCAAGGTCCTTAACTTCTTCTATTCTAGCAGTATAGGACCTTTGTACACTCTCTATTTGCGCAATATCCTTTTGGTAGTGTGGGTACCATATCACATTGCAGTACTCGAGTGTACTACGTACATAAGTTTTGTAAAGCATAATCATGTGTTCAGCTTTCCTTGTTTTAAAGTGTCTGAATAACATTCCCATTTCTGCTTTACATTTAGCCAACAGTGTTGCTATTTGGTCGTTGCATAACATATTCCTATTTAACATTACACCAAGGTCTTTAATTGCTTCCTTGTTTGTGATTGTCTCATTATTAGGTCCCTTGTATGCATATACCATTCCTTCTCTGTTTCCATAATTTATTGATTCGAATTTATCGGAGTTAAATACCATCCTATTTATCTCCGCCCATTCATATATTTTGTTTAGATCTCTTTGTAGTGAGTTCCTATCTTCATCACAAGTAATTTCTCTACTTATTCTTGTGTCATCGGCGAAACTTCTCACTACGGAGTTTTCAACATCACAGTCTATGTCTGAGATCATGATAACAAACAGCAGTGCAGCTAATACCGTACCTTGTGGCACACCAGATATTACCTGGGCTTCATCTGATTTCTCGTCATTTGCAACCACTATCTGTTTTCTGTTTTGCAGGAATTCTTTTACCCATTTTCCTATCTTTCCCACAATATTATGCTTTCTCATTTTTTTCTCCAATATGTTATGGTCTACCTTGTCAAAGGCTTTTGCAAAATCTAGATAAATCACATCTGTGTCTTTTTCATTTATCATATTTTTGTATATGTTTTCATAGTGTGCTATCAGTTGGGTCTGTGTACTTTTTCCAGGCACGAAACCGTGTTGACCCATATTAAACAAATTATTTTTAACCAAAGGGTTCATTATTTTATTTTTTATTACCCTCTCATACACTTTCATAATATGTGATGTTAGACTAACAGGTCTATAATTGCTTGCCTCTAGTCTTGATCCACTTTTGAAGATAGGGGTTATATAAGCTAATTTATGTTTAACATATATCTCGCTCATATCTACACTTTGTCTTAGCAGTATTGCAAGCGGCTTCGCGATAGTGTTTGCAGTTTTTTTTAACAAAATCGCTGGAACTCCATCTGGTCCGGCTGCCGATCCATTTTTAATTTCGTTTATAGCCGTGACAATATCTGCTTCATTAATATCTATATCCGTTAGATATTCAACATTTTCTTCTCTCATTTCTGTTTCATTATTCTCATTCGCAATTCTTGGTGTGAACTCACTTTTATATTTTTCTGCTAATATATTGCATATTTCTTTTTTTTCATTCGTTAGCCGTCCTTCAATTCTTAGAGGGCCTATTTCTAATCTCCCTTTATTCATCTTTTTTGCATAGGAGTAAAGTACTTTGGGGTTTCTTTTTATATTTTGAAGTGTCCTTTCTTCTAAGTCCCTTTTTTCATTTTCTTTCGACTGTATAATCTTTTGCTCTGCATTTTCTATCTTACATTTTATTTCCCTCATTTTCCACACATTTTTTTCTTTTGCAAGATTTTTCTTCCACTTTCTAATTTTCTGAAATAAGATCCTTCTGTCTCTTGGTATGCACGTCTTTTGTTTATTGTTTTTTTTCGGTACATATTTTTCAACAATTTTCTCCAGTATATTGTACAGTATGTCCGTATTTACCTGTATATTATCACTTACAAATACATTTTTCCATTCTTTATTCAGTTCTTCATTTATTTCTGACCATTTTATATTCTTACTGTAAAAATTATATTTTCCATATCCTTCCCAAAGTTTTGTGCTTTTATTAATTCTGTGATCACTTGCTTTGGAATGGACTATCAATTCTATGACATTGTGGTCTGAAATTCCCGTGTTATACACTATTATTTCTTTAACATAATTCACCTCATTCACAAATACTAGATCTGGGACATTTTCCTTTCTTGTTGGAATGTGGTTTATTTGTTGCATATTATGTTCTAATAGCATATCTTGAAGCTTTTCAAATTGCCTCTTATCTTCTGCGCTACTATTACTATCTTTTTTATATGTATACATACAACCACTTTCTTCTATCCGTTCTTTCCAATCCACGAAAGGAAAGTTAAAATCTCCGGATAGGAGTATATTCCAGTCTTTATGGTTTCTACATATATCATCTATTTTTTCTATTATTATGTCAAACTCCTTAGTGTTTGGGGGTCTGTAAACTACAATATTCATTAGTTTTTCAAATTCAAATTCTACCGCAATCAATTCACATTCTGTGTTGCTGTATTTTTCACATACTTTTCCTTGATTTATGTCTCTTCCATATATTGCGGTTCCCCCTTGATTCCTATTTTTTCTGTCTGATCTATAAGTTTGGAAACCCTTTATCTGGTCGTCACTGCCAGTCTCTTGGGAATACCATGTTTCACTTATATTTAATATACCTATTTTTTCAATTTGGGTTAGTTCTTCTAAGAACTCTATTTTCCTTTTAGAGTTACTTGTGACTAAACCCTGTGCATTCATTACTATTATGGTTTGTGTTTCATCCCCATTATTTAATATTGGTAATAATATGGATTCTCCCATGCTTCCTTCCTGTTCTGATATGATGTTCTTTTCTTCATTTCCCGGAATTCTGCCATTAAAAAATCCAACTTTTCTATTATATTTGCTCTTTCGCCTTTATATTTATTTATGTGTGTATACCTGCAACTGTCCCCATATCTGCACCAACCCCTGGCATTATAGATGCATTCTTTGTAGTTGGGCTCTAAATGTGCAGGTTTGGGTTGTAAGGCCTCATATCTTGGGGCTCTTGGTTCAAAGCGCGGTATATACACGGCCTGCTTTTTTGTTTCTTTTTTTGTTTCAATTTTGCTTTCATTTTTCTTTTCAGTTTGCTGAGTTTTCTTACTTTCATTCATGGTTGCAGGATGCATATATCGACATTTTTTGTTGTAAATGCATCCTTTTCCTTCTTTTAGGTTTTTGCATATTTTTGGATGGAGATCTCTGCATTCGTCTCCATATCCGTCTAAATACGCACATTTACCATATATTTCATAATTATGGCATATCTTTGGATGCTTGTAGTAGCATCTTTCGCCAAATCTGCAATTCCCTCTTTTCAGCATATTGCAGACTATATCCTTCTTTTCTATTTTTTCTTGTTCTTGCTCTTCCCTAAAATTATGTAGGTCCGGGTAGAGTCTCTTGGGTCTATTATTTGTTTCCATCTGGTAATTTATTTCTTCATAAGTATGTTGTTGGATGGCATCATAGGTTATATCAATAATTTCTTCTGCATCCTTACACATATCCTGTTCATTGTTCTCTTCTTCTTCTTTTTTCTTCTTCTTCTTCTTCTGTTTCTTCTTCTTCCTCTTCTTTATCTTCAACTATTTGCAGATTTAGTCTCGACTTAATTATATTTTCTATCCAGACTAAGCATGTTGAGCAGAATACCTTTGTGTCTTTATTTTTTATTTTTTGCTGTATTTCAGCACATGTGGGGTGTGTTGGGACATGACAGGCATCACATTTTCTAATCAATTGTTGAGGATTATTAATGGAATACCATATCTTACATGTATTACACCATTTTGGCATTCTTTTTCCCATTGCATCAATCAGCATATTCACCATATTGGACTTCTTATTGTTCTTTGATGGAATGTGTTGATTGATGTAGACTTTCTTTATAAATCTCTTTATCACTTGGATCCTCTTTGGAATTTCTTCTATTATTTTGCTGACGTTTTCCGCAGATTTGCTCCAGTTTATTGGATCATATTGTTTCAATATGTCTGCGAATATTTTTCCGTCACATTGGTTGACGTTACTAGTGACCTCTGTTATCAGACGGTCGAGCTCCTGTTTCGCCAACTCATGGAATTTATTTTTGCTGAGTCCAGCAATGTCTCTCCAAGCCTTGCCCGTGTTGTACATAGCCATCTTGATTAGATTTTTAGTAATTCACAAGATAACTATTCTATGCCGACGTTTTATTCCACTTCTCTGACCTCAAACTAATCACTGACTATTCACGAAAACTTGTAGCTATATTGCACTCGATAGCCTTTTGTTAACCGCGTTAAATCAGGATATTTATAGGGTCGCAAAAGTGTAATCACTCACCGGCACACAGATACAAAACTGAGAGAGAGAGAGAGAGAGAGAGAGAGAGAGAGAGAGAGAGAGAGAGAGAGAAGCAGCAGTACAGTCTATGAGGTTGTATGAAACATGTCCGGTAAAGTAGCAACTAGTTTTTATTGTAACTGGCATATGCTCTGCTCTATTACAACTGTCTGTCATTATTATTATTATTATTATTATTATTATTATTATTATTATTATTATTATTATTATTATTAGCTAAGATAAAACCCTAGTTTGAAAAGTAAAATACTATAAACCGCTCCAACAGGGAAAGCTGGCCCAGTAAGGAGAGGAAACAAGACATAAATAAACAATTAAAATACAATATTTTAAGAACAGTAACAATATTGAAATATACTTTTCTTAAATAAATTATAAAAACTTAAAAATAAAACAAGAGGAAGAGAAACAAGATAGACATGGTCAAATAGCCCAGTGAGGAAAGGAAAAATATGAAAACAATAGTTTGGCCAAGTGTACCCTCAAGCAAGAGAACTCTACAGCAAGTCAGTGCAAGACCATGGTACAGAGACTATGGCACTGCCCAAGACTAGAGACCAATGGTATGATTTTGGAGTGTCCTTCTCCTAGAAGAGCAGCTTACCATAGCTAAAGAGTCTCTTCTACCCTTACCAAGAGGAAAGAAGCTACTGAACTATATATCGTCAATATATGAAAAACAAGAGTAATCAGAGATTACTGACCTCCCCCAAAGATTAATGGAGTCGTCCATGGCCTAAGATCTATTTAGTGTGGAAATTTCATCAGTTTATTTCTACGTTATCTTTAAGATGCAAATCCGGACCTAGAATCCGAATCCAGATCTGGATCAAGTCCAAATTTTGATGGGGTCGTTCATGACCTAAGATCTATCTGTGGTGAAAATTTCGTCAAAATCCGTTAAGTAGTTTTGACGTAATCCTGTCCACAGACAAATAAAAAAATAAACCTACTTGAAAACAACCTCCTACGAGAAGGTAATTACTGAAACCGTTGTTATGAGTAAGATCTAAAAACATCATTCCCGCTATTCATTTGCGACAACAAGGTACAAACAGTCAAAGGCCATCAGTTGCCTCTGTTATAAAGAGCAGTGCGGAAAAAAGCCACTGAAAAAATATATGCCAAAGCCAACACAGAAACATTTTGCCTTTTTTAACATTAAACCATTCTGGTATTTTCCATGAGATTTATGGGTCGCTTTTCAGCCCAGGATTTTTCTAGATTTGTGGATTTAACTGAATCTAGGCGATTTCAATCGTACATTTGGCCAAAAACCTTTCTGTTGGAGTGAAACATTTCAATGTGTTGGCAAAGACAAAACAAATTCTCCGGTTTCAGTAAAGATGTGTAGACATCTTTCATCTTAGTGTACAGAGGCCTCGGTCCAGAAAAATTATAGCAATATGTGATTTCATAAGCGTTATATAATACACACATACACGCATATATATATATATATATATATATATATATATATATATATATATATATATATATATATCATTATCATCATCAACCTTTACTAGTCCACAGCAAAACAAAGGCCTCAGACATGTCTTTCCACATGTTTCTATTTTTTGTCTTCCTGTGCTAGTCCAGTTCCACAAACTCTCTTAGTTCGTCAATCCATCGTCTTTTATTCCTTCCCCTGCTTCTTTTATAATATCTGGGGACCCATTCTGTTGTTCGTAATGGCTACCTATTGTACGGCATTCTCATTACACACACACACACACACACACACACACATATATATATATATATATATATATATATATATATATATATATATATATATATATATATATATATATATATATATAACCATCTATCTATCTATCTATCTATCTATATATATATATATATATATATATATATATATATATTAATTGATTAATTAATGTTCTTCGCTCTCCCCAAGAGAGATAAGTTCTGCAGACTTTCAATTGGGCACCTCAAGACAGTAGAAGAGTTGGAAGACCCAGACCTACATGGCTGAGGACTGTGGAGCGTGAAGTAGGAAATGACGAATGGAGAAGTATTGAATTAAAAGCTCAAGGTAGAGACGAAGTCTAACTGAGCCCTTTGCGTCAATAGGCGTGAGAGGAGATGAAGATGATGATACTTATGATATATATATATATATATATATATATATATATATATATATATATATATATATATATATATATATATATCGGTGTAAAATGTACAAGTGTACATATACATATCAGATGCCTCAGTGAAATTATCCCATGATGTTTGAGAATAAAGTTATGCTTCAGCATCAACGTGTCTCAGTATAGTAATGCCTCATTATAGAAATCACTTCAGTAAAGGCAGCGTCACATATAATTGTTACAATATATTGGTGTCTCTGTGAGGCAATCTTAGATATTATTTTTAATTTTCGTTTCCTTGCCTTATTTTTTCTATTATATAACTTCTTTTAACAAAGTGGTTAATCCCAGTGTTCGTAAAATAAACTTTTCTAATAACTTTTAAATCAAAGATTCCCCCCTACAAACTTTACACTGTTTTAATGTATTGAACTTGATAGCAACAACAACAACAACAACAATAATAATAATAATAATAATAATAATGTCCTTGACAAATATTCCACAGCGGGAGTACCAAGATAAGAGAACCTCTTCCAACCAATCACAACCAAGGAAACCCAGCTATGTCTCCGCTATCAGCCAATCAGCGTCAGCAAAGCCTCCCTCTCAGTACTTTACCAGGCCTCCCTACCACCAGAGTTGCCAATTTAGCGATTTTTTCGCTAGATCTAGAGAATTTGAATGTCATCTAGCGACATTTATTGGCCACTAGCTACAAGGAGCAAATCTAGAGATTTCCTTTAAAATCTAGCGACAAATCTGGAGAATTCTGGTAATTTTGAACTACTTGCGAAATTTTGCGTTATTTTTATTACTCAAAGAAGAAAAAATAAATAAAATAGTGGAAAGCGCCTAAATTATGACGTTCTATATTCGCAAAATAAACATGAATACAAGAGTACACAAGTGTGATGTCACCCCCCCCCCCTACCATAGACGTGCAAGTCCCGTAGCACGGTAGCGATCTCGTAGAGCACATGTTCAATATTGCTTCTAAATATTTTCGTATGGATTCGTACCAATGCCCAGCCTACCTACTTAGTACTCAGTATCACATAGTCACGACTCACGTTCGGAACTTGAGGATTAATAGTGTTTTTATAACAGCCGCTGTGTAAGATTATCTGTTACTTAGTGATATAATCAACTTATTCTTAAAAGTTTTTGATAAACAGAGGAGCTCTTGCATGACACGGCATACACAAATGCATAAATATTTCACACACACACACATATATACATACATATATATATATATATATATATATAATATTTATATATATTTATATATATAATATATATATATATATATATATATATATATATATATATACATATATATATATATATATATATATATATATATATATATATATATATATATATATATATATATATATATATATATATGTGTGTGTCCAGATTGAATCTCAGCAACTATTAGAGTTACAGTGATAGTAATTATTGATTAATTATTAAAAATCTTATTTTTTGTTTATGAAAAGAATAGCATTACTTGTTTGAAATTTCTTGTATCAAGTACTGAATTTCTTGAATAAATTATTTTACAAATTTATTTCCTCTTTATTAATAATGATTATTAATTTTCCTTCCATTATTCCTAAATAAGCAAAATTTATTTCCTCTTTTCATTACAACAAGTTCAAATAATTATACCACTGGTATGTTAAAATATCAATAAAAAAATGTGACAATATCTGCTAATTCATTGCCTTTTTTACAGTATTCTATTTTAGCTACTTTCTTTAGAGAAATTCCATATGACTTTAGCTACTTTCTAGCTACTTTTGCAAGCCTATCTAGCGACATTTGAAAATTTGAGTTGGCAACCCTGCCTACCACTACACCCTCAGTCCAACATCACGTGATAGTCCCGCCGGTTTTAAATTCGTGATCTCTCTGATTTTGACAATTATTTTGTATTAATTGCAGTGCGGAGTGTTAATTACTGCTAATTACTTACTAGAAACATGGCGTCGAGTGACAGCGATGTTATAGTTAATGCAGGGATATTCAAGGATAGTATTAATTATGTTATTTACGTTTTTAGCCAACCGGAGGTACACTTCGAGACCAAGTTTCATTCAATATGGCGGAAGTGATGAATATATTGAATATGTTTTTCTTGATTCTTGTTTTAGGTGAAAAGGGGATTTTGAGCATAATGGAGGCCGTAGGGATTGGGATTTTGAAGGGGCTTCGGTATGTGGTTTTGGAGGATCGTTAGGTTCGTTGGCGGACATTGCACCTCAGGTTGTGTTGGTGATAAACATTACACTTTTGGCTGTCTTGGTGATAAACCTAGTACCATAAAATTTGTTGGTGATGCACCATGTACGATAATGTCTGTTGGTGACATACATATCACCATAGGGTGTATTGATGATCAACATGGTGTCGAAAGGTGTGTTGATGATGAAGCCTAGTACCATGTGGTAGTGGTAATAAACTTTGCACCACAGGTTGTGTTTGGGCTAAGTCTAGTATCAGGGGCTGTTGGTGATTAGCTTAGTGCCATAGATTATATCGGTGATAAACCTAGTACCATAGGGTGTGCTGGTCATGAATCTAAAATTACTTGGCGTGTTTGTAATAAACCTTGTGCCATAGAGTAGTTAGTACCATAAAGTGTGTTGGTGATAGGCATAATACCATACGGTGTGTTGTTGACAGATGTTGTACCATAGGGGCTGTTGGTGGTAGGCCTAGTATCATAGGGTATGTTGGTGATAGGCATAGTACCTTAGGGTGTGTTGGTGATAAACATAGTACCATTGGGTCTGTTTTTTATACGTCTAGCACCATAGGGTAAGTTGGTGATAGGCGGAGTGCCATAGGGTGTGTTGCTGATAGGAATAGTAACATAGGGTGTGTTGGTGATAGATGTAGTACCATTAGGAGTGTTGGTGAGGCCTAGTACCATAAGGTGTGTTGGTGATAGGCCTAGTACCACAGGGTCTGTTGGTGATAGGCCTAGTACCACAGGGTCTGTTGGTGATAGGCCTAGTACTATATGATCTGATGGTGATAGGCCTAGTACTATAGGGTGTGTTGATGATAGGCATATTACCATAGGGTGTGTTGGTGATAGATGTAGTACCATTAGGTATGCTGGTGATAGTCCTAGTACCATAGGGTAAGTTGGTGATAGGCGGAGTGCCATAGGGTGTGTTGCTGATAGGCATAGTAACAGGGTGTGTTGGTGATAGATGTAGTACCATAGGGTCTGTTGGTGATAGGCCTAGTACCATAAGGTGTTGGTGATAGGCCTAGTACCACAGGGTCTGTTGGTGATAGGCCTAGTACCATATGATCTGTTGGTGATAGGCCTAGTACTATAGGGTGTGTTGATGATAGGCATATTACCATATGGTGTGTTGGTGATAGATGTAGTACCATTAGGTATGCTGGTGATAGTCCTAGTACCATAGGGTCTGTTGGTGATAGGCCTAGTACCACAAGGTCTGTTGGTGATAGGCTTAGTACCACAGGGTGTGTTGGTGATGGCCTAGTACCATAGGGTCTGTTGGTGATAGGCTCAGCACCACAGGGTGTGTTGGTGATAGGCCTAGTAGTACAGGGTGTGTAGGTGATAGGCATAGTGCCTTAAGGTGCGTTGGTGATAAATATAGTACTATAGGGCCTGTTGGTAATAAGTCTAGTACCATAGGTTCTGTTGGTGATAGGCATAGTACCATAGTGTGTGTTGGTGATAGGCATAGTACCATAGGGTGTGTTATTGATAGGTGTAGTACCATAGGGTGTGTTGGTGATAGGTATAGTGCCATAGGCTGTGTTGATGATACATGTAGTACCACAGGGTGTGTTGGCGATAACTAGTATCATACAGTGTGCTAGGGATACTCCCAGGACCATGGGGTGTGTTGGTGAAGACTAGTACCATACAGCAGGTTGGTAATAAACCTGGTACTATATTGGGTGTTTGTGACAAGTCTCATACTATTAGGTGTGTTGGTGATAATCCTGCTATCATAGGGTGCGTTGGTGATAAGCCTGCTACCATAGGGTGTGTTGGAGATATGCCTGGTACCATGAGATGTCGTTGTAAAAATAGCATAATTGGGAATGTTGCTGATAAACCTAGAACCATACGGTGTATTAGAATAAGCCTAATATTATAATGTATCTTGAGGATAAACTTAGTATCACAGGGTGTGTTGGTGATAGAATTAGTGTTGTTGGGTGTCTAGGTGTAGAGATAAAACCACAACCTCTGTTAGTGGTGTTGCTCAAAGAAGTATGAATCCTGATATGAAAAATATTAAACGGAGCCTAATTTAAGGAACTAGGGAGAGAATATTGAGTTGGAAAGTACAGCAGTCAGGCAATGACATCGGGGCGTTAGACTTTGAAAACAAACCATAAAAGTGCTGTGTTCAATTGCTCCCATTGCATCAGAAAAGATCAAACGTCCCTAGAATTGGATGCATGACCTCATTCGACGGCAATAGGACTCTGCAGGAGGCGCGAAGGGTGATTGTTACCATAAACATTAACAAAAAAGTTGAAAGTTACCATTTGTCCTATTATGTTCATTGCTGTTCTGATTACTGTTTTTGAAATCTGTTGTTTATTGATCTATGTTTTCATCCCATATATTATACTATAACAGAATTGAATTTTCTAAAGTAGCCAGCGTTATTAAAACATTATTTACTTATAACTTATGATTATGCGTTCGAGTGAACTTTGAAAATTATTTGATACATTTGCATCGTATTTATATTACCACCCAACATGACTACGAAGTTTGGTCAAATTCGGTACAGTGGTTTTTGTGTAATATTGAAGAAAAATCTTTAAATTTATTTTACAGAAAATGTAATGAGAAATTGTATTCCAAGATACGTCGAATCATTTTATGCACATCGGCCTAACGTAAGCCCATTAAGCTTTCAGTTTAAACAGACTGACTTTTGCTATCTTAGAAATTATATGGATTATGGAATTATAAATATCGCAAGTTTATGAAAACCTTTTCTAACTTGGGTTTCCTTTCTTGTGGTGTTTAACGAGTGGAATTCCGATATAGAATTTATACAACATTGTTTTGGTGGGTATGGTATATACTGTACTGTGTATATATATATATATATATATATATATATATATATATATATGTGTGTGTGTATATATACACACATATATATATGTGTATATATATATATATATATATATATATATATATATATATATATATGGGTATATATGTCTATATATATATATATATATATATATATATATATATATATATATATATATATATATATATGGGTATATATGTCTATATATATATATATATATATATATATATATATATATATATACATATATATATATATATATGTATATATATATATGTATATATGTATATATATATGTATATATATGTATATGTATATGTATATATATATGTATATATATATATATATATATATATATATATATATATGTGTGTGTGTGTGTGTTTATATATTCATATAAATAAATTTATATTTATTTATATATACATAGATATATATGTATATTCATTTATATATATATATATATATATATATATATATATATATATATATATATATTATTACTTGCTAACCTACAGATATAGTTGGAAAAGCAGTATACTATAAGCCAAGGGGCTCCAACGGAAAACAATGTATTAACGTTTTTTCGTATGGTATTCGATTTTCAAGAATTTGGTTAACAATTTAAGTGATCTACTTTTGTGTATGTATGAATC
>NC_090725.1:335514709-335519709 GCF_036898095.1 Palaemon carinicauda
GAGAAAAGCAGACATGAATTTTCAGGTTCGTTTTAGTGTGAGGGGAGAGCGAAGATACAAGCACAAAATGAACTATGTACAATCGTGTGAAACACGGTTGGTACATGGCTCCCCCTCTAAAAATGACATACTGTACATGTTAAATAGGGCGCTCTGATCTAGAGAGGCGAACTGTAGGCGGGTCATCTGGCAGAAGATAAGCAGGTTTTAGACGATCAATGGAGACCCAGTCTTCTTTGCCACGAATGTTTAGTAGGAATGCTTTCGGACTGCGGCAGATCACAAGGAAAGGGCCCGTGTAAGGGGGCGTTAGTGGTGGCTTGCTAGTGTCGTTGCGCTGGAAGACGTGTGTTGCAGAGTGCAAGTCTGTTGGTATGTGATGCTTCGCTGGGGGCTTGTAAGTCTGGCGGCATGGCGTAAATTTTCCCACGACGTGACGTATGCGCTGGAGATTGTCGGAGGATGTTGTAGAAGGAAAAAATTCGGCAGGGACGACAAACGGGTCGCCATACACCATTTCAGCTGCCAAGACGTCGAGGGCGTCTTTAGGAGTGGTCCTTAGTCCAAGGAGGACCCAGGGAAGATGAGTAAACCAGTTGGAATCCTTGCAGCGGGACATCAAAGCTGCTTTGAGGGTGCGATGAAAACGTTCAACCATTCCATTGGCAGCGGGGTTGTAGGCAGTTGTCTGATGTAGGGTGATGCCCAGGAGGTTCGCTAATGATGTCTACAATTGAGAGGTGAAAGTGGTTCCCCTGTCGGAAGTAATATGCTCAGGGATACCAAATCTTGCAATCCATCCAGAGAGTAAGGCAGATGTACATGAGGCGGACGTTGTAGTTTCCATGGGAATGGCTTCAGGCCAACGAGTGGAGCAGTCGATGACGGTAAACAGGTAACGATGTCCTTGTGATGTGGGTAGGGGCCCCACAACCTCGACGTGAATGTGTGCGAAACGACGCTGAGGTTGAGGAAAGGTGCCCACTCCGGAATCCGTGTGTCGATGTACTTTGGAAATTTGGCAAGAAGTACAGGCGCAGACCCAATTCTTAGCATCCTTAGAAATGCTGTGCCAAATGAACTTTGCCTTCAGCAGCTGTGCAGTAGAACGGCACGAGGGATGTGAAAGGCCGTGAATGAAATCAAATACCTGCCGTCGCATAAGAGAAGGAATCCAAGGTCGCAGTCTACCAGTACTGACGTCACAGAGGAGGGTGGTGTTGGAGTCTTCAAGGGGAAGGTCTTCCCAACGGAGGGACGTGCAGGATGTCCTACATGCTTCATACTCTGGATCCTGTCGTTGGACTTCAGCCAGGGCGTTGTAATCCAATCCCAGTTGAACGGCAGCCAACGTGTTTCTTGACAGGGCATCGGCAACGGGATTCATTTTCCCAGGGACGTACTGAAGGGTGCAATTGTATTCAGCCACGGCGGAGAGATGTCGGCGTTGCCGGGTGGACCAGGCATCAGACTTTTGAGTAAAGGCGTGCACCAGAGGCATGTGGTCTGTGCGAATGACGAAGGGCGTACCTTCTAAGAAATGGTGAAAGTGACGGACAGCCAAGTGCACCGCCAGCAATTCTCGATCGAAGGTAGAATAACCCGATTCTGCCTTGGACAGTTTTCTGCTGAAGAAGGCCAATGGGCGGGACGAGCCGTTGACCACCTGCTCGAGTACTGCACCAATAGTGACGTCGCTGGCATCGGTGGAGAGAAGGAGAGGGGCATGTGGGATAGGAAAAGTGAGAGCCGCAGCAGTTGATAGGGCCTTCTTTGCATTGCAGAAGGCTGCTTCTTGAAGGGGACCCCACTTCAGGTCTTTTGGCTTGCCCTTGAGGGAGGCGTAGAGGGGAGAAAGAGTGGCGGCAATGGCTGACAGAAAACGGTGATAATAGTAGATCATGCCCAAGAATTCCTGCAGATCTTTGACGGTCGAGGGCACGGGGAAGTTCTGAACGGCTGCTGCCTTCTCAGGGAGGGGATGGACTCCTTCAGGAGTGATGCAGTGCCCTAAGAACGACACTTCGTTGGCGCCAAAGGTACACTTGTCGTACCGGACTACAAGGCCGTTTTGTTGCAGGCGGTCGAGCACAATGCGCAGGTGACGGAGGTGTTCCTCTTTTGAGGAGGAGAACACAAGTATGTCGTCCACATAACATACACAGAAAGGGAGGTCCCCTAAGATGCCATCCATGAGACGTTGAAATGCGGCCCCAGCATTACGAAGGCCAAAACAGGAGTAATTGAAGGTGTATGTACCAAACGGAGTGGTGATGGCAGTCTTGGGGATGTCTTCTAGGTTCATAGGCACCTGATAATACCCCTTCAGGAGATCGAGCGTAGAGAAAACCTTTGCTTTTTGCAGGTAGGAGGTCACGTCGGCAATGTTTGGGAGGGGGTAGTGATCCGGTTCTGTTTGCATGTTCAAGCGCCTGTAATCCCCACATGGACGGAGGGAGCCGTCTTTCTTCAGAACGATGTGTAAGGGTGACGACCATGGGCTGGAGGCCTTTTGGCAAAGGTCCATTTCCTCCATTTCGGCGAACGTCTGTTTGGCGGCTGCCAATCGTTCTGGTGCCAGACGCCTGAATTTTGCGAAGACTGGGAGTCCCGTCGTCTGATATGGTGATAAATACCGTGTTTGGCCGGAACCGTGGGTGTTTGGCGAAGTTCTGGATGGAAAACTTCCGGGTACGACGTGAGGAGGTGGGCGTAGGCATCCGTGGGTGCGCTAATATGGAGAGTGAAGTTAGAGGGGCCGGGTTGAAGAGGTGTCGACAAGTACGAGTCTGCATTGACCAATTGTCGGTGGGCGACATCGACCAGAAGGTGGAAATGAGAGAGGAAATCCGCACCGAGGATTGGCAATGTGATGTCAGCAACGAGAAACTTCCAATTGAATTTACCGTTTCCGAACGATAATGTGAGGTTCTCGTAATCGTAGGTGGGTATCGCAGATCCGTTGGCAGCTACCAAGCGGACGTCGGCAGATGTAGACAGACTACGTCGTGTCTTGAAGAGTTTCCTTGGCAAAAGAGAACGACAAGCACCCATGTCTACCAAAAATCACACGCCCGTTCCTGCATCATGTAAAAAGAAAAGATTAGAAACACGGGAGGCCACCGCCACGAGCGATGGCCTACTTACACGTTTTTTGGCCACTGACAATCCTCGGCACATTTCTTCGCAGTTGCCCCGAATCTGAAGTGGTAGTAGCAAAACTGCGGCGGATGGGAGGTAGTAAGTGGCTGTAGAAGTCGTTTGTTGGGGCGCTAGCGATTGGTGGGTGGTGGGCGGCTTTGTCGCTGCTTCGACACGTCACGGTGTGGGCGTGTATGTCCTACGGCATTCATGTCAGCTTCGGTTGACGTTGAATAGGCATCCTCTTCGTCAGGGGTGGAGGCGTCGATGGAGGTCTTGAAGTGGCTGTCCATAAGGGCGTCGGCTTTGGTCATCAAGTCCTTTATGGGTAAACTATTGACATCGGGTATGGCAGCGCGTATAGGTCCGGGTAAACGGCGTATCCAAAGGGCACGAAGTAGGTTCACCTCACGAGGAGAGCCGTCTGTGGCAGGTTGAAGGCGAGCGATACTGGTCATTTCCCTGAGGGCAAGCAAAGCCCTTTGGTCCCCCAACGGTTGTTGTGAGACCTGAAAAAGCTTTGCTACACAGGCGGCTGGCGACGGCGAGTACTGCTGCAGAAGGTATGTTTTGAGGGTGTCATATGCTATTGGGGTGTCTCCTTGTTCCCAAAGCCAGTCGGATATTTCCGGGAAGGTGTCCTCGGGTATCGCCGCGAGAACATAATCTGCTTTGGTGGTTGAGCGAGTCCCGCCCTTGATGCGAAACTGGACTTCTGCGCGCTGAAACCAAGCAAATGCCTCTCCGCTGGCGAACGGTGAAAGTTTCAATGAAGCAGCCGCAGCGCCAACATCTGTAGAGTCTGTCATAGTACCAACGATGGAGGGGCAAGGGGGGTGGGGGTGGAAGGCGGTGGGAGCGAGTCGACTTCCGGGGTCACCAATGTGACGAGCCGAAGAGAAGGTTGTGGACTCAAAGGCAGTGTGAAAGCAACTGAGTTAGTTTATCAAAGAACACTCTCATTATATACAAAATCTCAAAGCAACAAGAATTTTCATGTTCAAATATTGACACTGTTACAGAGGAGAAAAGCAGACATGAATTTTCAGGTTCGTTTTAGTGTGAGGGGAGAGCGAAGATACAAGCACAAAATGAACAATGTACGATCGTGTGACACACGGTTGGTACAGTATGCATTATGTATATAGTTAAATGAATTTGAGCGTTACCTGTACTGTATATCAAAAAGAAAATCGTACATTTTCCAAGCCAATGGAATAGCAAAAAAATCGTTTTGATGAGATCTTTATTCTTTTGTCCAAAACTGAATATTCCGACATTTCGTGGAGAGGAAATTGGAAAAGTTTCTTTCCAAAATCTTTTATTCCAAAGTGTTCAATATCCGCTGATTCGTTGAACTTAGGAACATTTTTATGTCATGAATATGTTATCTCAAGGAATATCTGCTTGCCTCTTTTTCGCTGTGAAAATTGAGTCGTATATTATCTATAAACACAAATAATTTGTGTGTATATATATATATATGTATATATATATAAATATATATATATATATATATATATATATATATATATATATATATATATATATATATATATATATATATATATATATATATATATATATATATATATATATATATATATACTGTACATAGTTATATGTGTATATATACATAGAATGTTCGAGCTTGTGTGTGTGTGTATATATATGTGAGAGAGAGAGAGAGAGAGAGAGAGAGAGAGAGAGAGAGAGAGAGAGAGAGAGAGAGAGATATGCTATAATTTTTACGTCTTCCGTACACTACCCTTAACAACCATTTGATCAAGTTCACACTGTGTATATATATATATATATATATATATATATATATATATATATATATATATATATATATA
>NC_090725.1:335524709-335527209 GCF_036898095.1 Palaemon carinicauda
AGGTCTTCAGGATACAACACACATGTTTACACAAAGCTCACCAACCTTGGATTATGCCTCAATTGGGACAGTGAATGTCCTCTACCATCAACGTTTACGTCCGTTGGGCCTTCACCCATTGCTCCTCTTTTGCCTACACGCATGAAGAACTTGTGTGGATCACCCAGCTAATTATTATTATTATTGTTATTATTATTATTATTATTATTAGCTAAGCTACAATCCACATTGGAAAAGCAGGATGACATAAGGCAAAAGGCTCCAACAGGGAAAAATAGCCCAGTGAGGAAATGTAATAGGGAAATGAATAAGGTAAAGGATAGATAATGAACAATTGAGATGAATTATTTCAAGAACAGTATCAACATTAAAAGATCTTCCATATATAAACATTAAAAACAAGAGGAAGAGAAATAAAATAGAACAGTATGCCCAAATGTACCCCCAAGCAAGAGAGTTCTAGAGTTCTAGACCATTTGTTAGATAACACAGAGGTTATGATCTATGAAAGACTTTAGAGTTCTAGACCTTATGCTACATACAAACTTAGAAGTTATGATTTATGAATTATCTTTCTCCTTCTTTTTCTTCTATTTTTAGAGATTTAACCATGTAAGGACCTTTCGCCCCACATTGATTGTCTTAAAGTATTTATACAAAAATGGACTATTTAAAACCTTATGGTGCCTATTTGTATTTTCATATTTTATATTTTCTCATAAATACAATTTTTATTTCTTATATTGATGTATAATTGTAATCCTTTATCAATTTTATTTATTCGACACATTGTCTGTTCGACACTTTCTCTGTTCGACACTCTGTCCATTCGACACTGTCTTTCAACACTGTCCATTCGACACTGTCCACTTGACACTTTGTCTTTCGACACTGTCCATTCGACACTCTGTCCAATCGACACTTTGTCCTTCGACACTCTGTCCATTCGACACTTTGTCTTTCGACACTTTTTCCTTCGACACTCTGTCCATTCAACACTTTGTCTTACGACACTCTGTCCATTCGACACTCTGTCCTTTCGACACTTTGTCTTTTGACACACTGTCCATTCGACGCTCTGTCCATTCGACACTTTGTCTTTCGACATTCTGTCTATTCGACACTTTGTCTTTCGAAAATCTGTCCATTCGACACTCTGACCATTCGACACTCAGTCTTTCAACACTCTGTCCATTCGGTACTATGTCCATTCGACACTTTGTCTTTCATCACTCTGTCCATTCGACATTTTGTCCATTCGACACTCTGTCCATTCGACACTTTGTCCATTTGTCACTCTGTCCATTTGACACTCTGTCCATTCGACACTTTGTCCATTCGGCACTTTGTCTATTCGACACTCTGTCCATTCGACACTTTGTCCATTCGACACTTTGTCTTTTGACAGTCTGTCCATTTGACACTCTGTCCATTCGAAACTTTGTCTTTCGACACTCTGTCTTTCGACACTTTGTCTTTCGACAGTCTGTCCATTCGATACTCTGTCCTTTCAACACTTTGTCTTTCGACACACTGTCCATTCGACGCTCTGTCCATTCGACACTTTGTCTTTCGACACTCTGTCCATTCGACACTTTGTCCATTCGACACTTTGTCTTTCGTCATTATGTCCATTCGACATTTTGTCCATTCGACACTCTGTCTATTCGACACTTTGTCCATTCGTCACTCTGTCCATTCAACACTTTGTCCATTCGACACTTTTTCTTTCGACGCTTTGTCCATTCGACACACTGTCCCCATTCGACACTTTGTCCATTCGACACTTTGTCTTTTGACACTCTGTCCATTTGACACTCTGTCCATTCGACAATTTGTCCATTCGACACTCTGTCCATTTGACACTGTCGGCTCCAAACTTTGTCTTTCGACAGTCTGTCCATTCGACACTTTGTCTTTCGACACTTTATCTTTCGACACTTAGTCCATTCGACATTCTGTCTTTCCACACTGTCTTTCGACATTGGACGCTCTCCACCTGGAATAAAAAGAGACCATAAAATTTATTCCAATCCATACTCGCCCCCTGCTATATCCGTTCTAACGCCATCGAGGGAAAAACGTTTGAAACGTGTGATGATTTCTGCAGAAGGAAAAACTGACGAGGATTAGGTTATGGCAGGGTTTACACAGGCCTTTGATGGGATTCACAGGATATATATATATATATATATATGTATATATATATATATATATATATATATGTGTGTGTGTGTGTGTGTGTGTGTGTGTAATATTACTTGTTAAGTTACAACCCTAGCTGGAAAAGCCGGATGCTATAAGCCCATGGACTCACCAGGGAAAAAACAGCCCAGGGAGTAAAGGAAATAACGAAATACATGAACTATATAATAAGTAATGAATAATTAAAAGAAAATATTTCAAGAACAGTAACAACATTAAAACAATACTGCATAAATAAACTATAAAAACAGACTTATATTAGCCTTTTCATAAAGACATTTGTTGTAAGTTTAAA
>NC_090725.1:335537209-335567209 GCF_036898095.1 Palaemon carinicauda
CATAGTATTTGTTGGTGATAAACCTAGTACCATGAGGTTTGTTGGTGATGTTCCAAGTAACATAATGTTTGTCGGTGATAAACCTAGTACCATAAGGTTTGTTAGTGATGCTCCCAGTACCATAGTGTTTGTTGGTGATAAACCTAGTACCATAAGGCTTGTTGGTGATGGTCCAAGTACCATAATGATAGTTGGTGATGCGCCAAGTACAACAATGTTTGTTGGTGACAAACATATTACCAAAGGGTGTGTTGATGATGAACATAGTACCGAAAGGTGTGTTGGTGATGAAGCCTAGTACCATTTGGTGTTGGTAATAAAATTTGCACCATAGGTTGTGTTGGGGCTAAGCCAAGTATCAAGGGGTTTGATTGTGATTAGCATAGTACCATAGAGTACTTTGGTGATAAACTTAATACCTTAGGGTTTGCTGGTGATAAACCTAATATTACTTGATGTGTTTATAATAAACTTTGTGCCATAGAGTATGTTGGTAATAGGCGTAGTACCAAAAGGTGTGTTGATGATAGGCATAGTACCATAAGGTGTGTTGTTGACAGATGTAGTACCATAGGGTGTGTTGGTGATAGGCCTAGTACCATAGGGTGTGTTGGTGATAGGCCTAGTACCATAGGGTGTGTTGGTGATAGGCCTAGTACCATAGGGTCTGTTGGTGATAGCCGTTGTACCACAGTGTGTGTTGGCGATAGGCATAGTACCCTAGGGTGTGTTATTGATAGGCATAGTACCAGAGGGTGTGTTGGTGATAGGTATAGTGCCATAGGCTGTGTTGATGATACTTGTAGTATAGTGCTATAGGCTGTGTTGATGATACTTGTAGTATAGTGCCATAGGCTGTGTTGATGATACTTGTAGTATAGTGCCATAGGCTGTGTTTATGAAACATGTAGTACCATAGGGTGTGTTGGCGATACCTAGTATCATACAGTGTGTTAGAGATACTCCCAGGACCATATGGTGTGTTGGTAAAGCCTAGTACCATAGAGCAGGTTGGTAATAAACCTGGTATTCTATTGGGTGTTTGTTATAAATCTCATACTATTAGGTGTGTTGGTGATAAGCCTGCTACCATAGGATGTTTTGGTGATAAGCCTAGTATCATAGTGTGTGTTGGAGATATGCCTGGTACCATGAAGTGTCGTTGTGATAATTGTAAAAATAGCATAATTGGGAATGTTCGTGATAAATCTAGAATCAGAGGTTATTTTAGTGATAAACCTAGAACCATACAGTGCATTAGAATAAGGCTAGTATTATAATGTATCTTGAGGATAAACCTAGTACCACAGGGTGTGTTGGTGATAGACTTAGGGTGTCTAGGTGTAGAGATAAAACCACAACCTCTGTTAGTGGTGATGCTCAAAAAAGTATAAATTCTGATATGAAGAATATTAAACGGAGCATGATTTAAGGAACCAGGGAGAGAATATAGAGTTGGAAAGTAGGGCAGTTAGGTAATGACTTTGGGGGCGTTAGACTTTGAAAACAAACCAAAAAATTGCTGTGTTCAATTGCTCTCATTGCATCAGAGAAGATCAAACGTCCCTAGAAGTGGATGCATGACCTCATTCGACGGCAGTAGGACTCTGCAGGAGGCGCGAAGGGTGAGTGTTACCATAATCGTTAACAAAAAGGGAGAAAGTTACCATTTGTCCTCTTTTGTTCATTGCTGTTCTGATTACTATTTTTGAAATCTGTTGTTTATTGATCTGTTTTCATCCCATATATTATACCATAACAGAAATGAATTTTCTAAAGTAGCCAGCGTTATTACAACATTATTCTACTTATAAGTTACTTATAATTTTACGTTCGAGGCAACTTTGAAAATTGTGTGATACATTTGCATCGTATTTGCATTACCACCCAACATGACTACGAAGTTTGGTCAAAATCGGTACAGTGGTTTTTGTGTAAAAATTGTTTACAATACATATCTTTAAATTTATTTCACAGAAAATATGCTTGAGAAATTGTATTCCAAGATACGTCGAATCATTTTATGCACATCGGCCTAAGGTAGACCCGTTAAGCTTTCAGTTCACACAGTCTGACTTTTGCTATCTTAGAAATTATATGGATTATGGAATTATAAATATCGCAAGTTTGTAAAAACCTTTTCTGACTTGGGTTTTCTTTATCGTGGTTTTTAACATGTGGAATTCCGTTATAGAATTTATACAATATTGTTTTGGTATATATATATATATATATATATATATATATATATATATATATATATATTCAAATAAGCCATATATACAAAATACCTGAATTCGACAGGTATAAGTACAGAAGAATTGTCATTGACTTTTATCTTTCTTCGTGGCCAAGTGGCTTAGTCACTGTCTATACAAGTTTGCCGACCAGGGTTCGATTCCCGGCCGGAGCCAAGCTCTTGTCTTTGTGTGATTTCGCCTGGGGCTCTGATCCCGAGGTTGTTAAGAGAATCCAGACATTAATGTAAAAAAAAAAAAATATATATGGCTTATTTGAATATGAAAAACACGTAAAAATGTGCAAAATTTATCATTAATTGAATGCCAAGTAACAAACTACCAATTAGCTACGATGGTGAAGATGGGTTGATTTCAATTTTAAGTACAAAATACCTGAATTCGACAGGTATAAGTACAGAAGAATTGTCATTGACTTCTATCTTTCTTCGTGGCCAAGTGGCTTAGTCACTGTCTATACAAGTTTGCCGACCAGGGTTCGATTCCCAGCCGGAGCCAAGCTCTTGTCTTTGTGTGATTTCGCCTGGGGCTCTGATCCCGAGGTCGTTAAGAGAATCCAGACATTAATGTAAAAAAAAAAATATATATATGGCTTATTTGAATATGAAAAACACGTAAAAATGTGCAAAATTTATCATATATCTATCTATCTATATCTATCTATCTATCTATCTATATATATATATATATATATATATATATATATATATATACTTGCTAACCTACAGCCCTAGCTGGAAAAGCAGGATACTATAAGCCCAGGGGCTCCAACCGAAAACAATGTATTACATTTTTTTCGTATGGAATTAGATTTTCAAGAATTTGGTTAACAATTTAAGTGATCTACTTTTGTGTATTTAAGAATCAGATTACAATATAGTCAATATAGAAATAAGATTATTCAGAGTGTAAAATTTTGAACATTAACAAAAGGGCCACTAAAGAATAAAGCCTGTAAACAAATAACTGATTACTGAAGTTACTGTATTTACACTCTCGTAGGAGGTAAAGAGTTTGTCTTTTTTATTTGAGTTTTAACTATGAATTTAACTAAGAAAGGTTTACATCATGTATATATAACTTCCTTGAACCCCAACAAACGGCGAGAGAGAGAGAGAGAGAGAGAGAGAGAGAGAGAGAGAGAGAGAGAGAGAGAGAGAGAGATCAATAGTCTTTGAAATAATCTTATATTAATCTGAATTTGTTTGAATGGAGGAATAAACGAATAAGAATAGGCATCCACATTGGTTATTTTAGGGAATGGAGTAGACCTGGTGTATGTTACATCCAGTACATAAATGACTTGAAACGTGTAATGGATCGTTAGTAACGGCTACAGGTGGTAGAATTTTAGTTTTTGTCAAGTCTTTTAGGGCTAAACTAAAATGTTGAAAGGCTCCCAGATTCCAATGGCTCTTGCCTTCCGTAATGGTTTACCGATGTTAAAAAGGGGGCTCAGAGTCCAATAGCTCTTGTACCGGTATTAGCTTACCAGTGTTTAAAGGGGCTCAGAGTCCAGTGGCTCTTGTCTCCCATAGTGGAATACCAGTGTTCTAAGGTGCTCAGAGTCCAGTGGCTCTTGTCTTCTGTAGTGGTTTACCGATATTAAAAAAGGGGCTCAGAGTCCAATAGGTCTTGTACCGGTATTGGCTTACCGGTGTTCAAAGAGGCTCAGAGTCAAGTGGCTCTTGTCTCCCATAGTGGAATACCAATGTTCTGAGGTGCTTGGAGTCGAATGGCTCTTGTCTTCCGTAGTGGTTTACCGATGTTAAAAAGGGGCTCAGAGTCCAATAGCTCTTGTACTGGTATTGGCTTACCGGTGTTTAAAGGGGCTCAGAGTCCAGTGGCTCTTGTCTCCCGTAATGGAATACCAATGTTCTAAGGTGCTCAGAGTCCAGTGGCTCTTGTCTTCCGTAATGATTTACCGATGTTAAAAAAGGGGCTCAGAGTCCAATAGCTCTTGTACCGGTATTGGCTTACCAGTGTTTAAAGGGGCTCAGAGTCCAGTGGCTCTTGTCTCCCATAGTGGAATACCAATGTTCTGAGGTGCTCAGAGTCCAGTGGCTCTTGTCTTCCGTAGTGGTTTACCGATGTTGAAAAAGGGGCTCCAATAGCTCATGTACCAGTATTGGCTTACCGGCGTTTAAAGGGGTTCAGAGTCCAGTGGCTCTTGTCTCCCGTAGTGGAATACCAATGTTCTAAGGTGCTTAGAGTCGAATGGCTCTTGTCTTCCGTAGTGGTTTACCGATGTTAAAAAAGGGGCTCAGAGTCCAACAGATCTTGTCTCCCGTACTGGAATACCAATGTTCTAAGGTGCTGAGAGTTGAATGGCTCTTGTCTTCCATAGTGGTTTACCGATGTTAAAAAGGAACTCAGAGCCCAATAGCTCTTGTACTGGTATTGGCTTACCGGTGTTTAAAGGGGCTCAGAGTCCAATGGATCTTGTCTCCCATAGTAGAATACCAATGTTCTGAGGTGTTCAGAGTCCAGTGGCTCTTGTCTTCCGTAGTGGTTTACCGATGTTGAAAAAGGGGCTCAGAGTCCAATAGCTCTTGTACCAGTATTGGCTTACCGGCGTTTAAAGGGGCTCAGAGTCCAGTGACTCTTGTCTCCCATAGTGGAATAACTATGATCTAAAGTGCTTAGAGTCGAATGGCTCTTGTCTTCCATAGTGGTTTACTGATGTTAAAAAAGGGGCTCAGAGTCCAACAGCTCTTGTACCGGTATTGGTTTACCGGTGTTTAAAGGGGCTCAGAGTCCAGTGGCTCTTGTCTCCCGTACTGGAATACCAATGTTCTAAGGTGCTTAGAATCGAATGGTCCTTGTCTTCCATAGTGGTTTACCGATGTTAAAATGTGACTCAGAGTCAAATAGCTCTTGAACTGGTATTGGCTTACCGGTGTTTAAAGGGGCTCAGAGTCCAGTGGCTCTTGTCTCCCATAGTGGAATACCAATGTTCTAATGTGCTCAGAGTCCAGTGGTTCTTGTCTTCCGTAGTGGTTTACCGATGTTAAAAAAGGGGGCTCAGAGTCCAATAGCTCTTGTACCAGTATTGGCTTACCGGTGTTTAAAGGGGCTCAGAGTCCAGTGGCTCTTGTCTCCCGTAGTGGAATACCAATGTTCTAAGGTGCTTGGAGTCGAATGGCTCTTGTCTTCCGTAGTTGTTTACCGATGTCCAAAAAGGAGCTCAGAGTCCAATAGCTCTTGTACTGGTATTGGCTTACCGGTGTTTATAGGGACTCAGAGTCCAGTGGCTTTTGTCTCCCATAGTGGAATACCAATGCTCTGAGGTGCTCTGAGTCCAGTGGCTCTTGTCTCCCGTAGTGGTTTACCGATGTGGAAAAAGGGGCTCAGAGTCCAATAGCTCTTGTACCAGTATTGGCTTACCGGCGTTTAAAGGGGCTCAGAGTCCAGTAGCTCTTGTCTCCCATAGTGGAATACCAATGTTCTAATGTGCTCAGAGTCCAGTGGTTCTTGTCTTCCGTAGTGGTTTACCGATGTTAAAAAAAGGGGCTCAGAGTCCAATAACTCTTGTACCAGTATTGGCTTACCGGTGTTTAAAGGGGCTCAGAGTCCAGTGGCTCTTGTCTCCCCGCAGTGGAATACCAATGTTCTAAGGTGCATGGAGTCGAATGGCTCTTGTCTTCCATAGTGGTTTACCGATGTTAAAAAAGGGGCTCAGAGTCCAACAGCTCTCGTACCGGTATTGGCTTACCGGTGTTTAAAGGGGCTCAGAGTCCAGTGGCTCTTGTCTCCCATAGTGGAATACCAATGTTCTAAGGTGCTCAGAGTCGAATGGCTCTTGTCTTCCATAGTGGTTTACCGATGTTAAAAAAGGGGCTCAGAGTCCAATAGCTCTTGTACCAGTATTTGCTTACCAGTGTTTAAAGAGGCTCAGAGTCAAGTGGCTCTTGTCTCAAGTAGTGGAATACCAATGTTCTAAGGTGCTTGGAGTCGAATGGCTCTTGTCTTCCGTAGTGGTTTACCGATGTTAAAAAAGGGGCTCAGAGAACAATAGCTCTTGTACCGGTATTGGCTTACCAGTGTTTATAGGGGCTCAGAGTCCAGTGGCTTTTGTCTCCCCTAGTGGATTACCAATGTTCTAAGGTGCTTAGAGTCAAATGGCTCTTGTCTTCCGTAGTGGTTTACTGATGTTAAAAAGGGGCTCAGAGTCCAATAGCTCTTGTACCGGTATTGACTTACCAGTGTTTAAAGGGGCTCAGAGTCCATTGGCTCTTGTCTCCCGTAGTGGAATACCAATGTTCTAAGGTGCTTAGAGTCGAATGGCTTTTGTCTTTCGTGGTAGTTTACCGATGTTAAAAAGGGGCTCAGAGTCCAATAGCTCTTGTACCAGTATTGGCTTACCGGCGTCTAAAGGGGCTCAGAGTCCAGTGGCTCTTGTCTCCCGTAGTGGAATACCAATGTTCTAAGGTGCTTAGAGTCAAATGGCTCTTGTCTTCCGTAGTGGTTTACCGATGTTAAAAAAGGGGCTCAGAGTCCAATAGCTCTTGTACCGATGTTGACTTACCAGTGTTTAAAGGGGCTCAGAGTCCAGTGGCTTTTTTCTCCCGTAGTGGAATACCAATGTTCTAAGGTGCTTAGAGTCGAATGGCTCTTGTCTTCTGTAGTGGTTTACCGATGTTAAAAAGGGGCTCAGAGTCCAATAGCTGTTGTACCGGTATTGACTTACCAGTGTTTAAAGGGGCTCAGAGTCCAATGGCTCTTGTCTCCCGTAGTGGAATACCAATGTTCTAAGGTGCTTAGAGTCGAATGGCTCTTGTCTTTCATAGTGGTTTACCGATGTTAAAAAAGGGGCTCAGAGTCCAATAGCTCTTGTACCGGAGTTGACTTACCATTGTTTAAAGGGGCTCAGAGTCCAGTGGCTTTTTTCTACCGTAGTGGAATACCAATGTTCTAAGGTGCTTAGAGTCGAATGGCTCTTGTCTTCCGTAGTGGTTTACCAATGTTAAAAAGGGGCTCAGAGTCCCATAGCTCTTGTACCGGTATTGGCTTACCGGTGTTTAAAGGGGCTTAGTGTCCAGTGGCTCTTATCTCCCATAGTGGTATACCAATGTTCTAAGGTGCTTAAAGTCGAATGGCTCTTGTGTTCTGTAGTGGTTTACCGATGTTAAAAAGGGGCTCAGAGTCCAATAGCTCTTGTACCGGTATTGACTTACCAGTGTTTAAAGGGGCTCAGAGTCCAGTGGCTCTTGTCCCCCGTAGTGGAATACCAATGTTCTATGGTGCTTAGAGTCGAATGGCGCATGTCTTCTGTAGTAGTTTACCGATGTTGAAAAGGGGCTCAGAGTCCAATAGATCTTGTACCAGTATTTGCTTACTGGCGTTTAAAGGGGCTCAGAGTCCAGTGGCTCTTGTCTCCCGTAGTGGAATACCAATGTTCTAAGGTGCTCAGAGTCGAATGGTTCTTGTCTTCCGTAGTGGTTTACCGATGTTAAAAAAGGGGCTCAGAGTCCAACAGCTCTTGTACTGGTATTGACTTACCGGTGTTTAAAGGGGCTCAGAGTCCAGTGGCTCTTGTCTCCCGTAATGGAATACCAATGTTCCAAGGGTCTCACAGTCCAGTGGCTCTTGTCTTCCGTAATGATTTACCGATGTTAAAAGAGGGGCTCAGAGTCCAATAACTCTTGTACCGGTATTAGCTTACCAGTGTTTAAAGGGGCTCAGAGTCCAGTGGCTCTTGTCTCCCATAGTGGAATACCAATGTTCTGTGGTGCTCAGAGTCCAGTGGCTCTTGTCTTCCGTAGTAGTTTACTGATGTTGAAAAAGGGGCTCAGAGTCCAACAGCTCTTGTACTGGTATTGACTTACCGGTGTTTAAAGGGGCTCAGAGTCCAGTGGCTCTTTTCTCCCGTAATGGAATACCAATGTTCTAAGGGTCTCAGAGTCCAGTGGGTTTTGTCTTCCGTAATGATTTACCGATGTTAAAAGAGGGGCTCAGAGTCCAATAACTCTTGTACCAGTATTGGCTTACCGGTGTTTAAAGGGGCTCAGAGTCCAGTGGCTCTTGTCTCCCATAGTGGAATACCTATGATCTAAAGTGCTTAGAGTCCAGTGGCTCTTGTCTCCTGTAGTGGAATACCAATGTTCTAAGGTGCTTAGAGTCGAATGGCTCTTGTCTTCCATAGTGGTTTACCGATGTTAAGAAAGGGGCTCAGAGTCCAACAGCTCTTGTACTGGTATTGGCTTACCGGTGTTTAAAGGGGCTCAGAGTCCAGTGGCTCTTGTGTCCCGTAGTGGAATACCAATGTTCTAAGGTGCTTAGAGTCGAATGGCTCTTGTCTTCCGTAGTGGTTTACCGATGTTAAAAAGGGACTCAGAGTCCAATAGCTCTTGTACTGGTATTGGCTTACCAGTGTTTAAAGGGACTCAGAATCCAGTGGCTCTTGTCTCCCATATTGGAATACCAATGTTCTGAGGTGCTCAGAGTCCAGTGGCTCTTGTCTTCCGTAGTGGTTTACCGATGTTGAAAAAGGGGCTCAGAGTCCAATAGCTCTTGTACCAGTATTGGCTTACCGGTGTTTAAAGGGGCTCAGAGTCCAGTAACTCTTGTCTCCCGTACTGGAATACCAATGTTCTAAGGTGCTTAGAATCAAATGGCTCTTGTCTTCCGTAGTGGTTTACCGATGTTAAAAAGGGACTCAGAGTCCAATAGCTCTTGTACTGGTATTGGCTTACCGGTGTTTAAAGGGGCTCAGAGTCCAGTGGCTCTTGTCTCCCATAGTGGAATACCTATGATCTAAAGTGCTTAGAGTCCAGTGGCTCTTGTCTCCTGTAGTGGAATACCAATGTTCTAAGGTGCTTAGAGTCGAATGGCTCTTGTCTTCCATAGTGGTTTACCGATGTTAAGAAAGGGGCTCAGAGTCCAACAGCTCTTGTACCGGTATTGGCTTACCGGTGTTTAAAGGGGCTCAGAGTCCAGTGGCTCTTGTGTCCCGTAGTGGAATACCAATGTTCTAAGGTGCTTAGAGTCGAATGGCTCTTGTCTTCCGTAGTGGTTTACCGATGTTAAAAAGGGACTCAGAGTCCAATAGCTCTTGTACTGGTATTGGCTTACCAGTGTTTAAAGGGACTCAGAATCCAGTGGCTCTTGTCTCCCATATTGGAATACCAATGTTCTGAGGTACTCAGAGTCCAGTGGCTCTTGTCTTCCGTAGTGGTTTACCGATGTTGAAAAAGGGGCTCAGAGTCCAATAGCTCTTGTACCAGTATTGGCTTACCGGTGTTTAAAGGGGCTCAGAGTCCAGTAACTCTTGTCTCCCGTACTGGAATACCAATGTTCTAAGGTGCTTAGAATCAAATGGCTCTTGTCTTCCGTAGTGGTTTACCGATGTTAAAAAGGGACTCAGAGTCCAATAGCTCTTGTACTGGTATTGGCTTACCGGTGTTTAAAGGGGCTCAGAGTCCAGTGGCTCTTGTCTCCCATAGTGGAATACCTATGATCTAAAGTGCTTAGAGTCCAGTGGCTCTTGTCTCCTGTAGTGGAATACCAATGTTCTAAGGTGCTTAGAGTCGAATGGCTCTTGTCTTCCATAGTGGTTTACCGATGTTAAGAAAGGGGCTCAGAGTCCAACAGCTCTTGTACCGGTATTGGCTTACCGGTGTTTAAAGGGGCTCAGAGTCCAGTGGCTCTTGTGTCCCGTAGTGGAATACCAATGTTCTAAGGTGCTTAGAGTCGAATGGCTCTTGTCTTCCGTAGTGGTTTACCGATGTTAAAAAGGGACTCAGAGTCCAATAGCTCTTGTACTGGTATTGGCTTACCAGTGTTTAAAGGGACTCAGAATCCAGTGGCTCTTGTCTCCCATATTGGAATACCAATGTTCTGAGGTGCTTAGAGTCGAATGGCTCTTGTCTTCTGTAGTGGTTTACCGATGTTAAAAAGGGGCTCAGAGTCCAATAGCTCTTGTACCGGTATTGACTTACCAGTGTTTAAAGGGGCTCAGAGTCCAGTGGCTCTTGTGTCCCGTAGTGGAATACCAATGTTCTAAAGTGCTTAGAGTCGAATGGCTCTTGTCTTCCGTAGTGGTTTACCGATGTTAAAAAGGGGCTCAGAGTCCATTAACTCTTGTACCGGTATTGGCTTACCAGTGTTTTAAGGGGCTCAGAGTCCAGTGGCTCTTGTGTCCCATAGTGGAATACCAATGTTCTAAAGTGCTTTGAGTCGAATGGCTCTTGTCTTCCGTAGTAGTTTACTGATGTTAAAAAGGTGCTCAGAGTGCAATAGGTCTTGTACCGGTATTGGCTTACCGGTGTTTAAAGGGGCTCAGAGTCCAGTGGCTCTTCTCCCGTAGTGTAATATCAATGCTCTAAGGTGCTCAGAGTCCAGTGGCTCTTGTCTTCCGTAGTGGTTTACCGATGTTAAAAAAGGGGCTCAGAGTCCAATAGCTCTTGTACCGGTATTGGTTTACCAGTGTTTAAAGGAGCTCAGAGTCCAGTGGCTCTTGTCTCCCGTAGTGGAATACCAATGTTCTAAGGTGCTTAGAGTCGAATGGCTCTTGTCTTCCGTAGTGGTTTACTGATGTTAAAATAGCGGCTCAGAGTCCAATAGCTCCTGTACCGGTATTGACTTACCGGTGTTTAAAGGGGCTCAGAGTCCAGTGGCTCTTGTCTCCCGTAGTGGAATACCAATGTTCTAAGGTGCTCAGAGTCCAGTGGCTCTTGTCTTTTGTAATGGTTTACCGATGGTAAAAAAGGGGCTCAGAGTCCTATAGCTCTCGTACTGGTATTGAATTACCAGTGATTCTTCCGTTTTGGTTTACCAATGTTAAAACTGGCCCAGAATCCATTGCTTGTGTCTTCTGTAATGGTTTACCAATGTTAAAAAGAGGCCCGGAGTTCAGTAGCTATTGTCTCCTGTACTGGTCGCTATCCGGCACCTGACAAGATTTAACGTTGCTGTTTATTGGGATAAATGTTTTGATGATTACTAGACATAGTTCGAAACAATCGAGAAGAAAGAAAATAATTGATAAAAATTTGAACATGAATTTGGACTACCAAGTGTGGTCAAAATCAGTACAGTAAATTTTGTGTGAAGTTGCTCATTAACAAACAAGAGACCATCTAGACACTGTTTCCAAACAATCAGGAAATTAGGAAAGAAATAAAGATTTGACCTTGAACTTGGACTACCAAGTTTGGTCAAAATCAGCACGGTAGTTTTTGTATAAAGTTGCCCACACACAAACAAACAGACAGGGATAATAACAAATTGGTTCCTCAGGGAATGCAAGAACAAAATTTCAAAAAAAAAAAAAAAAAAAAAAAAATTCCCCCCCCCCAAAAAAAGGATACAGAAATATGAAGAGCATTAGAAAGAATGATGAGAGATCTGTGTAAATCGAAAAATCTGTGTTAACCTGTCGCTTCTATTTCTCATTATTTTGCAGTGAGCTGGACATTTCAATCTGGAATTACCGCCCACTCTGTATACACAAATAACTTTATATTATAAGCATTTATCATATATACCTTCTTATTAGTTTATCTTTAATTACAGTATAAACAAAACTCTCTCTCTCTCTCTCTCTCTCTCTCTCTCTCTCTCTCTCTCTCTCTCTCTCTCTCGCTGCTGCAACTAAATACCGTAGAAATAAATACCAACGCAGAGCATTCAGTAAAAATGACAGTTTATCCGCGAATCCTCAGCGTACAAATCCTCTTAAATTATTGATATCTGAATGCATAAGCTATTCAAAAGCAGAGTTGTATATGGAGATCACACTTATTTGATGCTATTTCTGTATTCTCACAAAAAGATATAAATACCGTTTTATGATACGGAAACACGAGCTGTATTTATTATACACTTAGTGTTATCCCGTGTCTCTTTCCTTCATGAGATGTAAGAATAAATTAATATGTAACATAATGAGTGCATAAAATCACTGAAAAACACACTTATACGTAAAGAAGCTCTCACACACTACCACACAGACACACACAGATTCATATGTATATATATATATATATATATATATATATATATATATATATATATATATATATATATATATATATATATATATATATATATATATATATATATATATATATATACAGTATATATTTATGTATATATATATTGGATTTTAACAGACAAATAACAGGAACTATTATTCAACATTTGAAGGATCACCCTCCTCCCCCTTGGGACCACGAATGTAAATAAATGGTAACAGGTAAAAAACCGGTTAGTATGAAAATAAAAATATCATCACAGACCTCAGGGAGTGAGCGATTTTATTTCGTATTTTCTATGGCTGTGGTGGTATTGCTATTTTTTGTTTAATTAAAAAATGTTTTCTTTTTTACATCTTTTAGATATTCTTTTCCAAGTGTATTCCTTAGAGAAGGGGAGACTGTCCATTCAAAGCTAAATAACTTTTGTATTTGTGATGTATTGATTATTGCCCCAATAGGAGTGTTTTGCTCAATGATATTTCCCGACAAAATTTATCACAAACGTCAAATTGTCAGTTCTCCCCCTTACTATTTATTGTCTTTGACGTAAACAAAAGGAAAAATAAATAAACTGCCGTGAAATCATTCAGAGAATCATAAAAAAGCCCCCCCCCCCTCTCTCTCTCTCTCTCTCTCTCTCAGTAACGAAGCCACACCAAACACTATTGCCCACAAGGAGTTTTGTTCAGTGATAATTACCGACAAAATCGTCACTTCTCCCCCTTACTTTATATTGTCTTTTACATAAACAAAAGGAAAAATAGATAAACTTGTGATTCTCTCTCTCTCTCTCTCTCTCTCTCTCTCTCTCTCTCTCTCTCTCTCTCTCTCTCTCTCTCTCTCTCTCTCAACTACGATGAATAAAGTACATCTTATATGCTTGAACCTGACCCGATAATTGAGGGACTGAAACATCTCTCTTCCAAGTATATTTTGTTAAGAAATTTTAAACACGTCCTTGACAATACGTTACAGAGTATGACAAGAAACTATTTCAAAACATATGCTAAATACAAAATCGTCACTTCTCCCCCTTACTTTATATTGTCTTTTACATAAACAAAAGGAAAAATAGATAAACTTGTGATTCTCTCTCTCTCTCTCTCTCTCTCTCTCTCTCTCTCTCTCTCTCTCTCTCTCTCTCTCTCAACTACGATGAATAAAGTACATCTTATATGCTTGAACCTGACCCGATAATTGAGGGACTGAAACATCTCTCTTCCAAATATATTTTGTTAAGAAATTTTAAACACGTCCTTGACAATACGTTACAGAGTATGACAAGAAACTATTTCAAAACATATGCTAAATGTTTTTCATATACCCTGTAACCGAATTCTATTCATTATACATTGGTTTACTCTCCAAGTGGAGATTCTTTGAAATTTTTTAATTTCAGTATCAAGGATACGGTTTTATTTTTTTTTTCTTATTATTATTATTATTTTTTTTTTGGTAAAATTCACACAAATATTTTGGCTATAATATCTTCTTTGTTTTCTGTTTCCATTTTGATTTCAGACCTTGTTCCTAGTATTTTTCACGACCTGAGGTGCTATATAATTCCCTTCGTTTTTCTTTTCAGTGGAATAGTGTGTTTCAGGTGAATATCTAGATATCTGGATTTCTTCTTTTGGATTTTCCGAGCTTACCTTTGATTTTCGTATTTTCCTTGACACCAAGAAATTTCTTGTCTCTTTGATAAGAGTTCTTACCAAATATCAATCGAAATTTGTTAATTACATGCAACAGCGTGATGCAGCAATGCATACGATGTAAGGTGCCGAATGGTATTAACATCATATTTACTTTTAGAACCAAAGTTAATATTTATTGATATTCAAATTACTGGACATATTCTAATAAAAAATAGTAGTTTTATAAACGTATTTATGTCTAGAGTTTTTTTCTATTGATATTCAAATCACTGGACATAAGCTAATAAAAATTGGTAGTTTTATAAACGCATTTATGTCTAGACATTATTTGGTGTATGTGAGAACAATATTTCAACATATATATTTCAACATAACTACAATAGTTAAGGCAACAAGTACCGTGGTATCAATGACCGATTGAAACTATCATTCACTGTATAGATTGATAAACGTTTCTTAAAACAATTATCAATGCTAAAATAAATTCTAATTGCTCAGAGGAAATCCGGTAATTATTATGTAAGTAAAATTCGTAACAGAATTATTTCCACAGACACACACACACACACACACACATATATATATATATATATATATATATATATATATATATATATATACATATATATATACAGTATATATATACATATGTATATATATATGTATATATAAATATATGTATATATATATATATATATATATATATATATATATATATATAGAGAGAGAGAGAGAGAGAGAGAGAGAGAGAGAGAGAGAGAGAGAGAGAGTTTTTGGTGGACACATGAGGTTATGAAAGCTAAAGTACCACTTCCATTTTCTCTAAAAAGAAAAGTATTTGATCAGATTGTCCGACCAGTATTACCTTGTGCATCAGAAACTTGTAGCCTTACTAAGCCTTAGAGCATAGGCTAGTTACATCCCAAAGAGCTCTGGAAAGAATAATGTAGGTAGTATCAATAAAAGACAGAAAATGGACAACATTGGTACTAGGGCAAACTAAAGTAGAGGATATTCTAACGACATGTAAGAAAAACAAATGGACATGGTCAGGAAATATAATGAGAATGACGGATATTAGATGGGCAAGAAGAATAACTAAATAGGTACTATTGATTGCAAACGAAGCTGGGGAAGGAAGAGAAGACGATGGATTGACAAACTAATAAAATTTTTAGGTTTAGAGACGTCTGAGGACTTTGTCCTGCAGTGGACTAGTTACTACCGCTGCAGCTGCTGATGATGGTGTTTATATATATATATATATATATATATATATATATATATATATATATATATATATATATATATATATATATATATATATAAAACACAACCATTATGTAAAATTAACAAAATTAATATATAGACGAGGAAATAATAATAGAATTATGTGTATCACCTTCAGCGTAAAGAAAATTGAAAATGGACATATTCCACGTCAGTTAAACATCAAACTATGCAAGTCTTTGAACTCTCCAGTAAAGTTGTAGTACATATTCCAATTTACGTGTTATATTTGGTCTTTTAATTTAATGATACCCGTAACTGTATTTCTATCTATTTTATATAGGTAGACATTAAGAAGGTTTTAGATTTAAGATGTTTACATTATTATGTGCCTGCTGTAGAATGTCTCTTTGCCACAAGATAGTACTCATAGTTTGTGAAATATGTTACTTCAAGTTTTCCTTAATATCCGTTAAGTATTAGCACTAATGCCACACGTTCCAGATTTCTTTCTAAAGAGTTTCTTTAATAACTGTTGCGTAATAGATACACAGTATTATGAGAGCTTATATATTTCTACTGACACATTAAAGATATTCATTAGTACAAACCTCTTACGCGTATTGATTCCTGAATAGAAGGTAATTTGAGCCTTTGAGATAATTATGTTGACTCTTAAACTTCAAAGCTGCAGGTTATTACGTATATAACAAATTGCTTTGGTATTAAAGATAAAAACTTCAATCCAAACATAATTTTTACTTCAAAGAAGGCTTTCATTCATAATGTCAACACATTAAAAAAAAGAAAAAAAAAAAAGGAAAAGATCTACACCTTTGTAGAATGAATTAATTGATCTTTCCTAATGCAATATTTTTGGGTCATATAAGAAAATGTTCGTTTGTGTTTCGCACTAGTGAGTTTTATTCATTGAAATATCAAGTCATATGATATAGTTTTCAATCTAGAATTAATTTTGACTCTTGATCCCACACCTAAGGGAAAACTTTTTTTTTTTTGTGATAAGCAGGCTTACTTCTTCTAGGTCAAGGCTTCGAACTTATGCCTCAAGAATGAAAACCATTATATGCCCAGAAAAGATGAAGGTTCTTCAAATTAAATGATTTTCAGATATGATATAGTTTATGATGTTTCCATACCATATACCAATGTTTGAGGAAGTTTTCTTAAGTATTCTTCAATTTATTGCAAAAAATTTACTGTTGCGCAAACGCATCACTGGGCACACCATGCCTGTCCAATGTTGCGTATAAGCAACACTGGGTATTTTAAGCCTAAAATTTTTTTTTTCTTATTTTATATATAATTTTTTAAAAAGAAATTGATGTAATTTTCAATAAATTACAAAAAAAAAAAAAAATACACATTTAGGATTACTTTCAAAGATGTCGTGGTAGATTTCATTTATATTTCAAGGAAACATAAAAATTTCATTTATGAATAGAAATGGACATTGTGAATTACATGTATAGTATTTGAATACAAAATTTAAAGCAAAATAAATGACAATTCAGTTCAACAAAATAAAATAGGAAATATTCTTTTTTCAGCAATGTAAATTTTCATCAACAAAGAAAGAAACAAACAAGCCCATTCTTATTGGGTATGATATGCAACAGAACATTTCAAATGCATTGGAACATCACACCTTCTGCAAATGAAAATTATTTGGCTATGACAGTGTTTGCACCTTCTTCTACATTTAGGATCCCTTTCGATGATGTCATGGCTTATCTTATCAAAACGTTTATCTGTATTCAGGGTGCCTATGCATAGTGACCTTAGTTTTCCTGGGGTTTTTGGTGGTTCTCCAAACTTTTTCAACCAACATTGAACAACTGCTCTAGTAAATGTAAGCAAATCATCATCATACCCACCTTTCCGAGCAAAAAGCCAGGCGTTGTTCATTGAGACATTGATTAGAAAACAAAGTATGGTAAAATACCATTTTTTTACCTCTAATTGCAATGCCATAATGACAAATATTTTCATCTGTTCTGCCAACACCACCCATGTTCTGGTTGTATATGTCAATCAAACGAGGGCAACCTATAGATACTTTCTTTTTTCCCTTGCCGAGTATCGCTCAACTTTTTTCATTGGAAACGTTCCATGCTCATTGGAACCAATGCTGACTACTCCATTATCATTCCATCTGAAAACTAGAATTTTAGAATTTCCATCTATGAAGTGCTCTTCACTACTTCTTGGCAACTTTTCAAACGTCTTGTCGATAGTCAGTGGACATTTTTCTACTCTGTTGGCTCTTAGGGTACCTGTGGCACCATGACCTCTTCTTTTGATCTTTTCTAAGAGTTTTATTGAGGTGAAGAAGTTATCGAAATAAAGAGAAAATCTCATTCCCGGATATTCAGCTTGAAGTGTGTCAAAAATGTTTAGAACAACTTTTCCTCCTAAACCATATTCACTTGCATACACATTTGGATTATTTCCTTCGTATTTTCCTTGGTAAAGGTCCAGAGTAAAGGCATAACCCAAAGGAGTGCAAGCTGCCCATGCTTTATAACCCCCTAGTATGGGCTTTCCACGGATGAACTGATTTGATGGTGTCTTCCAAAGTATGAAATCATGGACTCATTTACAGATATAGTGGATCACCCAAAGACTTTACCATAGGAAAGATAGTTTTTATTTAGAATGTGTGTGAGTGTGTGTGTGTGTGTGTTTGTGTGTGTGTGCGTATGTATGTGTATGTATATTTATGGTGATCCTTAGGCAAACATGAAAATAAAACGCTTTTAAACGCAATATAATGGGGAAAATATATGTGGAATAATGAATATCATTGAGATATGGGATGCCCAGTGTTGCGTGAACGCATCACAATAAAAATTAGATTTTCGGAACGTATTTTGAACATCAGAATACATGCTAAAACACAAATTTCAGAAATGCGCTAATAAAGGAACAATCTGTTAATATGGGCATAATCTTATTCATCTATAAGTAGGTTGCATTTCTCATATATACCCATTATTTCTCGAAGACATGGTTGACAGAAATTACACTGAATTTTGAATCACTGTACTGCACTTGTTATACTGTTTGTTTCAGCAGTTCACCGTAAATCTCTCTGTTAAACTCTCTCTCTATCAACTGATGACAACAGAAAGATAGAACCGGTAAGCCTGTGGCGTCCAAGTTGAAACTTTTAAACACAACTTTAGTGTTGCGCAAACGCGTCACTGGGCATATATGGATTAAAAAGAAGACATTTGAGGATTGGAGTTGGAAATACCCGTACTAAGAGTAACTAAAACAAGCGATATTCACATTTTTAGAAAGTAGGATTCTTTATAATCCTAAAGAAAACTCGGCCAAGATCGTGCTTGTAATCAAAGTCATTTGCAGTCTTTAATTAGTTCTGTTGAATGAACGTAAAATAGGAATATCTCGTTCGTCTTTGGAATGAAACGTTTGAGGAAATACCAAATGTCAAATAAATGTTAATAGGCGACTTGTACATTTAATTCATTCCAGTCTAAATGAACCAAGAATAGCAGTTATTTGAAGTATGTTTTATATAAAAAGGATAATGAAAACGAGGAAGAAGAATTAGAAAACAATAATATTGGTTGTAACTGTAACCGAAAAGGATAGATGAAAAAAAATGCAAGAATGAAAGAAGACAAAAGTAGATAGAATAAAATGAAGTTAAATGTAAATTCATTGGATACCTAATGTATTGAGAGTAATTATCACTCACCAGACAAGCTTGTATATATATATATATATATATATATATATATATATATATATATATATATATATATACGTGTGTGTATGTTTGTATATATATATATATATATATATATATATATATATTTATATATATATATATATATATATATATATATATATATATATATATATATATATATATATATATATATATATATGTATATATATGAATATATATATATATATATATATATATATATATATATGAATATATATATATATATATATATATATATATATATATATATATAGAGAGAGAGAGAGAGAGACAGAGAGATAGATATAAATTCCTCAACTAACGGTGAGTATTTAAAAGCAAATTGGTTATCAAACTCCACTATTGATACCAGATCATAAAAAAAGAATAAATAAAAATAGCTAGACTCAACGTATTCTATAATATTATGGTGCACCATATATGCACACACAAACACACACACACACATATATATATATATATTTGGGCTCCGGCCATGTCGTCCTGATGGAAGTTCCTAAAGGGTAGCTTCCTAGGGTATATTTGACTACAGTGATATTTCCAGAGAATTTTACCTTAAGGTATCCAGAATTCTAACTCCTGGAGCGAATATCCCTAAATAAATCTAACAGGGATATTGCATAATATCAGAGGACGTATTCTTGACACGCCATATAGCTATATTCACCCCGAACAGTATTAACGCTTCGAGGTGTTACAGTGGCAAGAATCTAAAAACGAGAATGAAAAGAGAGCTGTTCATAAGGTATCTCTCCGATCCCATTTCGAGTGTGTATATGACGATGACGGCAGCATCATCTTTATTCCTTTTCATGTAGCTCTTCTACTTGGTGTTTTCCCTTGTGATCTCTCGTATTTCTGGATATAATTCAACATTATGATGCTTTCTCCGGCCTCTTCTGCCTCTCGAAAGTTGAGTATTAGCTTTACTTTGTATAAATGTATGCTCTTGTCGTTTTGAATTAAATCAAAAGTGATTTTAACGTAACCAAGAGCTGTTGCCTACTGGAGGCATTCTGGATGCTGTCGCTCGCTATGCATTAGTCATTTAGTTAGCCAGAGCAACGTTCCCGGTTATTATGCTTTAATAAATTTAGCTATTTAGCTCCTCTAGGAATTCTTATATGATTCCGTTAGTTTTCAGTTTCGGCGATTTAGGTAACCGATCCCGCCTTTCACTAAGCTTAGTAGCCTAGGCGTCTAGCCCTAGTACTTTCATGCATGATATAAGTTTTCCAAGTGTTATGTTATTGAAGCTGTAGTCAAAAATTTTATACAATATAAGATATTGTTGAATTTTCTTCGCCAAGTTATATACGAGAGAGTTTCGGTGATATAGATAATCGATTCTCACCGCGCCTAGGCTAGTAGCCTATGGGCCTTTAGTATACTTTTGCACATCCCCGGTTGTTCTTTTCTCCTCTGGAGACTAAGTTCAATCCCTTTTCCCTCTGACTAAGCCTTAGGCTTAGTCCTAGTGGTTCTATCTGAATAGTATTCAGGTAGAACTATACTTGGATTTGTCTGTCCTAACCCTGTAACCAGAGTGACTGGTTTTTGGGTTTGGGGCAGAACATCAGAGTATTTAGTCTGTGGTCTGCGTCTTCCTAGCATAGAGAATGAGTTTCCTTTGCTAGGTTAAGTGCAGACACTGGAAGCTTCGCTTCCCTAGCCGACATCTGAAGGAGTCTGTACGAGATGATTCCTTCTACTAGTGGTCTAGCAGACTGTCCTGTGTTGTTATTCTCGGGCTGGAGAATGAGTTTTCTCCGTTGCCTGGCGAAATAACTACACCAAACTTTGTTCTGGTATGGAGGAAGGTAGCAAGTATTGCCAACCCTCCTCTCTAATAGACAAACCCTAGGTTAAGATGAGCTTTCTTAACCGCTGAGTGTGTCTCGTACTAGAGAGAAGTTTACAGGACCCTTATCCCTTTCAGCCCTTTATTTCTTAGTGATGGCCTAGCCATCCCATCTCTTGGCCGCAGTCCTACATCTGTACCCAGTGTAGGTTAGGATGTGGGACCGGCTCAGCTCTCTGCCGGCCGGCACGTTATTGCCGGCCGGCAGAGACTTTTTTTCTTCTGCAGAGTGAACCCCAGACCTCCCTTGGTCTCCCTTCCATGTCTGCTGGTAGAGCCCGGCAGGTTTGGATATATAGGAAGCCTGAAGGCTACATTCTCCCCTTCCGTATGTTCACTCTTTCTTGATAGAAGGTTGTACGGCAAGGCCGCCTTATAACCTTACATCCATACTGTTTCTCTTGTTAGTGTATTGTACCCCTAGCCCAGCTGCCGGCCGCTTAAGCCAGCAGCCGGGTAAGTGGGAGTTCTCTGGTTCGTAATCACTGCCGGCCGGCATGGGTATCGCTACCTTTGCTGGCCGGCGGTAGAAACACATTCCGAGATCTGCTGGCCACTACGATTAGCGGCCGGCAGCCGGGTGCTAGTGTTTTCAGTTCCCGACCGGCAGTGATTGCCGGCCGGCACACATTTGCGAACCAGTGTTCTGCCACCCATTAGTTAAAGGTAGCATACCTTTTAACTATATAAGGGTAAATGCTGGCCGGCACGTGTCGACACATTCTGGTATGTGTCGGTGTGTGCCGGCCGGCACGACAGCATGTGATGTACAGTAGTTACTATATTTGTGGTGTAGTACACACTGCATTGATATAACTACAGTATAGAGTTTGTTGTAACACTAAAGTTCTTCCAACATACTTAATGTTATCTTGTACAGCCTTTTGTTGAGACCGTACAGTATATAGAAAGGGAGTTCTTTCTGTATTCCTTCTATGCCGTATATTAAAACTTTATTTCAAGGTCTGAGTTACACCTCAACTTTCCGCTTAGGAAAATTTATAAAGTATTCTAGAAAAGAATTAACCTTAGTTTTAATATCTTGGAAGGTTACAGCAATTGGCTGGGCAGGAAATACAAGTATGTGTCTTTCCTTCTTTCCTTTCTAGCTTTACTGTATAAGCTACTTGTATTAATAATAAGTGAAAAGCATTCACTTGATACTCATGGATTCTCTTCTCTTTACAGGAGGACCATCCGAAGTGTGGGAGTATGTTCTGCAATGTCCGCAGTAAGAACTTCTGTGGACATGAGTTATGCAGGAGGCATGCAGCATGCGCAGTCTCCAAAGGTGATCTCCAGTATTGGGACCCTCAGGTATGTACTATATGTTCCAACCTGTTTACCGAGGCATTTGGCACCCCTAAGTCGGCGGAGTCAAGGAATGCTTCTAGGGAAAAATTGCGAACCTGGGTGAGGGGTTTTCAGAAAAACACTTCAGGCCCCTACCATCCAAACGAGAAGATGAGGGCCTACCTTTTCCCTAAGGCATCCGCTGATGCAGTCATCCCTCAGCCTCATGAGGAGATACCAACCGTCCAGAATCCGGTAGATTCTGAAGTCTCGGCCGCCCTTCAAGACATCCAATTGGATGATAGGATGTCAGAGGTGTCGGATTATACAGAGAAGGACCTTCTGAGAGAAGGTCAGGAGGAGGAGCTGACTGAGGCTATAGAAATAGAAAAGAGGAAGAAATCGACGAGGTGTCGGTTACATCGGTTCCGGCCCCAGAACCTGTTCCCTCTACATCGTCAGCTATCCCAGATGAATGATGAAAAGGAAGCTGCGATGAAACTGGAGATACGCAGACTCGCAGCATCACGTGGGCCCCAGAAGCGACTCAACGTGAAGGATCTTCCTTTGTGCTCGGATACCAATCCTTGGAGGTATGCTGAACACATGCCAATGACAAACGGGAAGATTGTTATATCGGAGAAGTTGGGCTCAATTCCCCTGGAAGATGTGGAATTTTGGCCCAACAAAGACTCTTACCCGGAATGGAATGTCCGTCTTAGGAAGGAGCCAGCCTCAAAGGAGGAAACAGAGCCGAAAGAGGTCATGGTCCTTGACTATAGTAAAGCACAGGCATTACTAGCGAGCTCGATGAAAGAGAGGGGCTTCACGAACTCAAAGGTGCCAGCTTTGAGTAAGAAGCTTCCCTCCTTTGTGGCCTCTCCAACCAGAACCTTTCCCTTCATGGAAAAGGGTTATAAGGCAGCCTTGAAGGCGGAGGAAGCAGGGAAACCATGTCTCTCCCTGGAGGAATGCAAGCCGTTATCCCTGACCTTACCATTGGACCAAAAAGACTGGAAGGACATTCACCTTACCTTCTCAGTCAGGAAGCTGGAAGCTGATATTGCCGAACGTCAGTTTGGTGAGGAACTTCCAAAGCTGTCGGAGTTTCTCTTGCGCAGAGAGCAAGAGACGAAAGAAAGACTTGCGGCATCAATGTTGTTGCAAACGACGTTAGAAACGATGGCAAGTTACCCCAAGAAATAGGACATGTTCTTGGTAGTTGCCAAAACCCATCTGGCCGCAGTTACGAAAGATCTCTTTAGCTTTATTAAAGCTAGGAGAGCCTGTAGAGAGTTCGTGTTCGCCTCGGCTGCGGTGAGGTACGAACCGAGGAAACTGATCTCCTCTTACATATGGGGTAAAGACCTCTTTCCCAACGAAGTCGTTAAAGAGGTAGTAGACAAAGCTGCCACGGAGAATAGGAACCTTCTCCAAAAGCGGGGCTTAAATCTTAAGAGAAAGTCTTCTCCGGATGAGGGTCCCCAACCCAAGAAGAAGACAAAAAGGCCTAGGCTATCCTCTCGGTCGGCTAAGCCCTACCAACAGCAACAACAGCAACTTCATGCGACCGCGGGTCCTCAGATAGTGGCACAACATCCAACCACGTACCAGTTGGTACCTCAACAAGTGGCGATGCAGTCGCCAGTTTTTAACCCAGCTTTTGAAAGGCATACTTCTTCCTTTCACTCAAAAGCTACAGGAACAGCCAGAGGTTCTTCTAGACGCCCTTCAAGAAGAAGGGGATTCAGGGGAGGATGCGGTCAAGGAGGCAAGGCCTCAGGTCCACAACAGCAGAAGTGAGATGCTTCCAGTAGGAGGGAGACTACATCTATTTAGGGACCGTTGGACCTTTGATCCCTGGGCCCACAGCCTAATAAAGAATGGACTAGGTTGGAGCTGGAACAGTCCTCCACCTCCATTTCCTCAGTTCTTCCAACACTCTACCCCCGTTCTGGAAGAATATGTCCGAGAACTCTTAGAGAAAAGAGTAATCCGAAAAGTAAAATCAATCAAGTTCCAAGGAAGGCTGTTTTGTGTTCCACAGAAGAACTCAGAAAACTCGGAGTCATTCTGGACTTGTCGCCACTCAACAAGTTCATAGTGAACTACAAGTTCAGGATGCTTACACTTCAGCACATAAGGACCCTACGGCCCAAAAGGGCATACATCGTCTCCATAGACTTGTCAGACGCTTATTGGCACGTTCCAATTAATTGTCACATCTCCTCCTACCTAAGGTTCAAGTCACAAAGAAGACTTTACGCCTTCAGAGCCATACCATTCGGGCTAAACATAGCCCCAAGGATTTTCACGGAGCTTGCGAATGCAACCGTCCATCAATTACGCCTAAAGAGGGACGACTGGCTGGTGTGGGCAGCATCCAGAATAGAATGCATGCAAGCCTCTAAGATAGTGATCCAGTTCCTGGAACATCTGGGATTCAAGATCAATATAAAAAAGTCTCGACTATCTCCAGCTCAAAAATTTCAGTGGTTGGGAATCCACTGGAATTTGGAGTCACATCGACTTTCCATTCCTGGGAAGAAGAGGAAAGAAATAGCAGGATCTGTCAAGAGACTATTGAAATCCAAACGGATATCAAGACACGAACAGGAGAGAGTGCTGGGCTCTCTACAGTTTGCTTCAATAACAGATCCAGTGCTAAGAGCACAGCTAAAGGATGCAACAGGAGTCCGAAGAAAATACGCATCAAACGCGCGAAGAGATCTGATGAGACCACTAACGACTCGACTGCGAACGCTTCTCAAGCCGTGGTCCAAAGCCAAGCAAATGAAGATATCGATACCTCTTCAACCTCCTCCCCCGTCAGTTACTATCCATACAGACGCTTCAAAGGAAGGCTGGGGAGGCCACTCTCACCAGAAGAGAGTCCAGGAAGCTTGGTCCAATCTTTTCAAGTCATTCCACATCAACTTTCTAGAGGCCATGACAGTACTTCTGACACTAAAGAAAGTTTCTCCTCGCCACTTGACCCACATAAGATTGGTTCTAGACAGCGAGGTGATAGTTAGATGCCTGAATCGACAAGGGTCGAGATCGCCTCAAATCAACCAAGTGATATTGGCCATATTCCGTTTGGCGGAAAGAAAAAAATGTCACCTGTCAGCAGTTCACATTCAAACGGTCCGCAATGTGACAGCGGACGCTCTATCCAGGTTCACACCGATAGAGTCAGAATGGTCCCTAGACGCAGGATCGTTCTCCTTCATCTTGAGTCAAGTCCCGGAACTGCAGATAGACCTCTTTGCGACGAAAGACAACAAGTAAACACATCGTTATGTGTCCCCTTACTAGGATCTGCTAGCGGAAGCAGTGGACGCTATGTCCCTAGACTGGAACAGATGGTCCAGGATTTACCTGTTCCCTCTGCACAACCTCCTTTTGAAGGTCCTCAACATGAGATCCTTCAAAGGGAAAGTGGCAATAGTGGCCCACAAGTGGCCAAACAGCGTTTGGTTCCCTCTGACATTGGAACTACGACTGAAGTTTGTACCGCTACCAGATCCAACCTTGACTCGGCGAGTACAGAAGTCGACTGTCTTCGCTTCATCACAGAAAACCCAGAACCTGCATCTCATGATTTTCTCTCCCTAGCGATGAGAAAAAGCTGCGGGATATCAAGAGACAGTGTAGACTTTTTGGAGAAATTTAAGTCCAAATCTACCAGAAGACAATATGAGTCCTCATGGAAGAGTGGGTGTCTTTTTTCAAGGCGAAGAAACCAAAAGAAATCTGGATAGACTTCTGTTTATTTTCTTCATTCACCTTCATGAGTAAGGTTTAGCAGCCAACACAATATCAACGTGCAAGTCTGCCTTGACAAGACCGATACTACATACCTTTCAGGTCGACCTTTCTAACGACATTTTTAATAAAATTCCAAAGGTCGGTGCTACGCTTAAACCTTCAGCGCCTCCAAGACCCATTTCATGGGCACTAGATAAGGTTCCTCATTTGCATCAATAATGAATAATGAGGAGTGCGCTTTGAAGGATTTAACTAAAAAAATTATGTTTCTGTTTGCACTCGCTTCGGGGGCTAGAGTTAATGAAATAGTGGCTCTCTTGAGAGAGGAAGGCCACGTTCAGTTCTTGAAAGGGGGAGAACTGAATCCGTTTCCAGACCCAACGTTGCTTGCCAAGAACAAGCTACCCACCAACAGGTGGGGTAATCTGCCCTCTGTAGGAAGATGCATCTCTATGTCCAGTGGAGTGCTTAAAGGTCTATCTTCATAGAACTTCAGACTTTAGAGGAGGACAGCTGTTCAGAGGGGAAACCTCGGGTTCAAATTTATCTCTGAAACAACTAAGGGTGAAACTCACCTATTTTATTCGCAGAGCAGATCCAGACAGTACACCCGCAAGTCATGATCCAATGAAAGTTGCCTCTTCCATAAAATTTCTTTAATTATATGGACTTTGAACATCTTTGTTCGTACACCGGCTGGTAGTCATCCAAGGTGTTCTTTATGCGCTATGGGAAGCAAGTGGAGCAACTCAAGAGGTCTGTGGTAGCAGCAGGTAGAATTCTTAAACCTGCTGTTTAAATCTGCGAGGAACAGTGAAATTAATTTGGGACGATTAATTAAGAGGGTGGGTGTGTAGTCACAGACTGTTCCTACACATTGAGTGATAGGCCACTAACGTGTCCTTACGAACTGTTCCATTGACTTTGGTGAACTAAAGCATAATACGGACACTTGTGCCAAGCGTTTCTTACGTTAGTGTAAACAAACAGTAATACAGACTGTATCAATATTATTAATGATTCGATTAAAGTGGCAAATCTGTTTCCTTTTAGACGAAACAATATTTTCTGTTTACTGTTTTCTTAATGCTTTAATGGATATTGTTCTCATTTTATAAATTTTATAAATGTTGACTGATATATATGTTTATTGAATTTTTAATGAACTAGTTCTTAGTGAACCCTGCGTCTTATTCGCCCACACTCATTTTATTAGAAATATACTGAGCATTAAGATTAAAATATGGATAATTTTAACATGGAATGTCTTTTAAGATTGTTTCTTTCTTCAAGCAAAAATCCACTCGCTTTAACCCTTCCTTAGGAAGGATGAACGTTGTACCCTAAGGGGATGGTGGTAGAGATGCAAAATTTGTTCCTATACGGATACAACTGTTATCCGATAGTTTAATAAGAGTAGACACGCTGGGGGAGATGTCAGGAATTCATACTGACATTGGTGACTCTTATACAAACTTTGCTTTATAATGTATAGGGCGAGACCACTATACAAGTTTGTCATTTTGTCATCCATAGTTAATATGTACTCCTCGAGACTTTTTCCAAAGTCTAGTACGACTCTTCCCTGTAGGGGGCAGGAAGCACTAACATAGTTCATGCTTAGATGAAATGATTTATGACGGTAACATCATAGGTCTCTAGGTCTAGACGGACCAGGAAAATACTTTCTTGAGGGTACAGCACCGGTTGAGAATCCACAGATACAGTAATGCTCTGGTAAACTTTCATCAGGACGACATGGCCGGAGCCCAAAAAACGGATTTAGAGCGAAGCGAAAAATCTATTTTTGGGTGTGGTAGCCATGTCGTCCTGATGGACCCACCCTTCCTTTTAATTTGAAAAGGGCTTATTGACCCCTCCCCATAATACGGTATCTGTAGCACCTCGTGTATCTCTATGAGGAATAAAGATAGCACTGCCGTCATTGTCATATACACACTCGAAATGGGATAGGAGAGATACCTTATGAACGGCTCTCTTTTCATTCTCGTTTTTAGATTCTTGCCACTGTAACCCCTCGAAGCGTTAATACTGTTCGGGGTGAAGATAGCTATGTGGCATGTCAAGAATACGTCCTCTGATATTATGCGATATCCCTGTTAGATTTATTTAGGGATATTCGCTCCAGGATTAGAATTCTGGATACCTTAAGGTAAAATTCTCTGGGAATATCACTGTAGTCAAATATACCCTAGGAAGCTACCCTTTAGGAACTTCCATCAGGACGACATGGCTACCTCACCCAAAAATTGATTTTTCGCTTCGCTCAAAATCCGTTATATATATATATATATATATATATATATATATATATATATATATATATATATATATATTTATATATATATAAATTTATATATATATATATATATATATATATATGTATATATATATATATATATATTTATATATATATAAATTTATATATATATATATATATATATATATATATATATATATATATATATATATACAAAGCTATATATATATATATATATATATATATATATATATATACATATATAATATATATATATATATATATATATATATATATATATATATATATATATATATATATATATATATATATATATATATATACATGTATGTATATATACAGAGAGAGAGAGAGAGAGAGAGAGAGAGAGAGAGGGAGAAAGTTTGTGTGAAAGTGTATACTACTCTAGTCAATCGAAATTTATGTATGGATGTCTTTCTATATTCAAATGTACCATTTTATTATTGTGTCAAAAAACCCGACATTCTTTTAAAACACTTTCACAACTAAGGAAATTATAAAAAAAAAGTTTCACAGAACAACAATTCTCATCTAGCCATTGGAAACTGCAATAAAAGTGTCATCAAACAGCTATTATTTAAGGTACCGTTATTTCTCAATTAGAGAGCGAATGGAAGCGTAGATTAATTAGATTTTTTGCAGAGCCGAATAATTACTTCATTTAAATGGGATGTGATGAAGGTTGCGGGCGTTAGCACGGAAAACCTGATAAGTTATTTTTCTACACCAATTTAACCAACAAACTGTTGACCTGTTTTTGGGGAGTAACAGCTTTTTTTTTTTTCATAATATATTAGATCTTTTGTTTTTATACCGACACTCATGATTCAGGGTGTTTGATTTTGCAATCTTCGCTTGTATGGTTTGAAATTCAATATTTTTTTTTCTTATTTTTAACAAATGATATTGGCGTCAATCACTTAAGATGTCAGGATGCCAGAAAACTTCAAATCAATCAGACAATCTTGTAATTCCGATTAGGAGATTTAAACGTTATAATGTTTCTGATAATATAGATATCCTTTTCTCTCGATATTTAAAACAAACGCTCTAGGCGTCAATGACCTTTGATGTTACGATGCCAGGGAACTACATATCAATCAATCAATCTTGTTGGTTCAATCAGGCGTTTTTAACTTGATATTTCCGATTGGTTTCGTTGCACTATTGTTTTCTGTTGTAAAATTTTAGTCTTTTTTCCGCTAACTTCAAGAAATTTATTCGTCTTTTGAAAGGTTTCAAAGGAATTTTCATGCCGAATATCTTCTATGATTATGGTTTTTACCATTTCTTGTCATATGTAACATGTAAATGAAGTAATACAACCTTCATACAAACTAAAAAAAATGAATAAACTAGAAAAGCACTCTTTGTTTATGCCGATGCTCATGATTTACGGCGTTTGCTTTTGTTATCTTTGTTTTTAAGTTTTTAAATTGAATATCCCTCTTTTTTTTTATTTATGATAAACGATATCAGTGCCAATGACCTTCGATGTAAGGATGCCAGAAAACTCCAAATCAACTAGACAATCTTTTAGTTCCGGTCAGGTGATTTAAACGTTATAATATTTCTGATTAATTAGATATCCTCTTCTTTTAATATTTCTAACAGTTATTTATATAGGGAATATTGATTTTAATGTTATTACTCTTTTTAAAATATTTTATTTTCCTTGTTTCCTTTCCTCAATGGGCTATTCTCCCTGTTGGGGCCCATGGGCTTATAGCATTCTGCTTTTCCAACTAGGGTTGTAGCTTAGCAAGTAGTAATATTAATAGTGATAAACGCTATCGGCGTCAATAACCTTAGATGTTAGGATGCCAGAAACGCCAAATCAATCAA
>NC_090725.1:335572209-335574709 GCF_036898095.1 Palaemon carinicauda
GCCGTTGGTAGCATTAATTTCACGAACATATCTTCATCAGCAGATATTGCACTTTATGCGAGCATATATAACCATCTATTAGTTCTTATCTTTCTGAAACAATATCACATAGATCTGACTTTCTCGTGTCAAATTTGGTTTTATGCCTTGCAAATTATTTTTTTATCTTTCACCTCATTAAATTCTTTCTTTTCAGTTGTTTCTTTAGCATTTGGGTGGTGGAGGGGGGGGGGGGGTGTTTCTCGTTCACTAATTTTGGCGTATATGCATGCAAACTTATTTTATTTGACTTTCTGCCAGATATTTCATTCTTTCAGCAATATGAATATTTTAGTTTTTGATCCATAAAATCAACTACAATTCTTGCGCTTTACTACTACTACTACTACTACTACTACTACTACTACTACTACTACTACTACTACTACTACTACTACTACTATTATTATTATTATTATTATTATTACAAACTAAGCTCAACCCTGGCTGGAAAAGCAAGATGCTATAAGCCCAAGGGCCCCAATATGGAAAAATTAGCCCAGTGAGGAAAGGAAGAAAGGAAATAAACAAACTACAAGAGAAGTAATAAATAATGAAGCAAAAAGATTTTCAGATCAGTTACAATATTAAATTAGATCTTTCATATATAAAATATAAAAACTGAAAAAAAAACAGAGGAAGAGAAATAAGATAGAATAACGATTATGCTAATTATTTTCTTTCTCAATACCATCTTCCTTCTTGTACTTTTTTAAGTGGAACCCGTCTAATTAAGCAGACTTTTCTTCCATCTCGAAAATTTCATGTCATTAAGTATATTTTTGCATTTCCTCTTTGTTATCAGTTGAAACTTAGAACCTGGCAAGAAAATTTTTTTTTGCTTCGTATAAATTATCTATTTTTTTTTTAATTATCTACTTCAATATTTTCAGTGATACGTAACTGCTACCATGGTGACTGCGATCATCGTAATTGAGAACATCGTAACTTCTATCGTCGTAACTGTGATCATCGTAACTGGAAACATCGTAACTGAGACCATCATAACTGTGAATAACGTAACTGCGACCATCTTATTTCCGAAAATTGTAACTGCGAACATCATAAGTGCAATTATCGTAAATGCGAACATCGTAACTACGATTATCGTCACTGCGAACATCATAACTACGATTATCGTAACTGCGAACATCATAACTACGATTATCGTAACTGCGAACATCGTAACTACGATCATCGTAACTGCGAACATCATAACTACGATTATCGTCACTGCGAACATCATAACTACGATTATCGTAACTGCGAACATCATAACTACGATTGTCGTAACTGCGAACATCGTAACTACGATCGTCGTAACTGCGAACATCGTAACTACGATTGTCGTAACTGCGAACATCATAACTATGATTGTCGTAACTGCGAACATCATAACTACGATCGTCGTTACTGCGAACATCATAACTAACCCGCCCTTTCATACACACCCTCCTATCCACTTTTACTTCCTCCTCTTCCATATTAATCGCATAAATCAACCTTCCTCAACTCCCCATCATCTACCTGCACCTCTCCCAATCCGCTGTCACCACCATCTTCTCCCACTCCTGGAATTCCCTAGATTCTTAAGCTTCGGATAAGTAGTGGTTCATTATCACTTTCATTTTGGGACATCCGGATGACCTCGTCCATTAAGGAGCATCAAGGAACGTCCTTCTTCTCCATCCATCATCAGAGGAGAAACTTTTGGTGAGAGAGAGAGAGAGAGAGAGAGAGAGAGAGAGAGAGAGAGAGAGGGGGGGAGAGAGAGAAAGAGTTATGGAGGGGAATGTCATTACAACTGTTAAAACGACTAAATTATTACAAAAATAAGTTTCTTATCACTATTTTAGACAACAGATTCAAGAATTAAAAACAAAATGTTAGTCATTTATTATTTAAATTAATTTTCTTCCTCGATAAAATGATTTTGTGATATATAGCTGATTCGAAAAATCTAAATGCTTTTCATGAAATTGGAAATTAGTAAATCAGTTCCACTATTAATGTCATCAGTATTATTTGGCAATTAAAAAAACTACCAGGTATCATCGCAATTGTGTAGTCTATTCTCATGTAATATATTTTTAACTTTACAAAAGCGGAAAGCCATTTTGGTTTTTAAAATTCCATCTGATGCCTAACTCCAAAAATTAGTTAATTGTAAGGTAATTAATCTTTCTTGGAGGAATGGTGCGCATTAGCTTAGGCCTTAGAGGGTTGTGGTGGCCGATGTAGTAACGTCCTTGACTTGTGAACGCCAGACTGGGATTCGAGTCCCGCTCAAACTCGTTAGGTTCTTTGGTCGTTATAATCTTACCATCCTTGTGAGCTAAGGAGGGGGGGGGGGTGTTTTGGGGAAGCCTATAGGTCATCAGCAGCCATTGCCTGGCCCTCCTTGGTCATAAGTTGGGTGGAGAGTAGATTGGGTGGTGATTATATGAATATATGGTCAGTG